>NC_047513.1:24366611-24579111 GCF_902827115.2 Pseudochaenichthys georgianus | reverse complement strand
GTGTGGGTGTGTGTGTGTGGCCTAGCATTACTATACTTGTGGGAACCTACATCTGTTTACATAGTCACATGTGGGGACTCGCCTCCCTTACGGGGACAAAATGGAGGAATCATTCATTTTAGGGTGAAGACTTGGTTAGGTTTAGGATTAGGGTAAGGGTTAGGGTTAGGCATGTGTTGGTTATGGTTAAGGTGAGGATACATCTCCAGGAAATGCATGTAAGTCAATGTAATGTCCCCTGAAGTGATGTGTGTGTGTGTGTGTGTGTGTGTGTGTGTGTGTGTGTGTGTGTGTGTGTGTGTGTGTGTGTGTGTGTGTGTGTGTGTGTGTGTGTGTGTGTGTGTGTGTGTGTGTGTGTGTGTGTGTGTGTGTGTGTGTGTGTGTGTGTGTGTGTGTGTGTGTGTGTGTGTGTGTGCGTGTGTGTGTGTGTGGATATGTAAGCCCCCAAACATGGATTTGGCACATCGTCTCACTATATTCATGCTCTTTTTGGATATACACTTACTTTCGATACCCCTTTCTGCATTCATTATATGCAATGATGTAGCATAACCCTAACCCCAATGTACCACCACTAATACAAGCCTAAATCTCTACTAAAATGTAGCATTCATTTATTTTTTCTGTGCAAACCCCTAGGCATGGATTTGGTACACTCTTCTGTCTTTACTCATGCTCTTTTTTTGATTGATTATATGCAACGATGTAGCACTTTAAGTCTGACGTACCCCCACTAATATGACCCTAAATCCCTCTTACATTATCAGTTATTATCCAAAAGCAGAATTCGTTTTTTTTCTCTTTCAGTTTTAAGGCTATTTGTAGAAAGCTGTGATAGATAATATGTTAAAATCAGCCTTAAGAAAGTGGATAAAAGCCAATCTGCAAGTTAAAAAAGGCTAACACTCCTTGTATGTTTGTATGTAGTGGGCTTTTAAGAGTATATGTCTTTTCTGCAGGTGTGTTTCAGTCTTGTATGTCTGTGTCTATACCCCTTTTGTGCGTCTTTGCCTGGTTGGTGATACGCTCTTGTGTGTACCCTCAGTGTGTATGTGTGTATGTCACTTGAGCATGGCACGACTGCTCGTATGCCTTCAATACGGCTCGGGGAGGGAGGTGTGGTAGTCGTAGGATTAAACATTTTCCATGTTCTGCTCACATGCCTGATCCCTCCCAATAATTCGGTGGGGGGGGGGGGGTAATGGAGGGAGAAAAAAAAACACTAGACTCATGCTGCGCTTCATCAGTTTTGCCGTGTTTCCGTTTGAAGATTTTTTTATTAATATTTCTTTTCACGGGGTCCGTCTTTGTCCTCGGTGAGACTTTCCTACTGCCCGAGTCGTATTTTTAGAGTCAAAGGCTCGCTTTGTGCTTTTGCTGCTTGATCTGTGTTTCTGGAAGAAGAAAAAAAAGAAAAGGACTGGAGAAATGGAATGTGAGGTGAGGAGAGGGAGGAAGGGAAAGAGCGAGAGATGAAGAGAGAAAGAAAAGAGAGACAGAGAGAGGGAGGGAGGGGGAAGGGAGAGGCCTGGACTGAAGCGTCATACCAGGGCTGAGAGGAACCAATCGCGCCTCTCCGTTGGACGAGCCCCTAGCCCGGCCAGCCAATAAATCTTTCCTTAACCCTCCACAGGAAATTCCCCTGCTTGCAGACGGCGCACGCACGCACGCGCACACACACACACACACACACACACACACACACACACACACACACACACACACACACACACACACACACACACACACACACACACACACACACACACACACACACACACACACACACACACACACACACACACACACACACACTCCAAACCTAAAGTCAGCATTATTTTAACAGCAAAAAAAGCGACAACAGTTCTATCAATATATGTTTGTATTGTGTGAGTGTGCAAGGAAGAATTAGTGCTAATTCCAGGTTGCTATCATTCTGTGTGTGTGTGTGTGTGTGTGTGCGTGTGCGTGTGCAGAACTAGAACATCCTGTCACTATCTATTTCTAAGCGGCCTCACTCTGAGATCATATGCCCCTCAACTCCAACAAAGAGGACAACACACACACACACACACACACACACACACACACACACACACACACACACACACACACACACACACACACACACACACACACACACACACACACACACACACACACACACACACACACACACACACACACACACACACACACACACACACACACACACACACACACACACACACAGAGACATAGTAATTGTGCCTGTGTGGTGCAGGTTAGGCTCTTAATGTGTGGCTGTGTTTGTCTGTGGCTTGTTCTTGTGCTTATGGCTTCGCTGTTCTCAGCAATCAGCCGAAATACATGACATCATCTTCCTGCAATGCCCTCCCCCCTCCCCCCTCCCTCTACATCTCATGCCGCCTCTCCACCATCACCTCCTCCCTTCCCCGCCTCACACCGCCCCTCCTCATTTAACCTCTTGCAGCCTTTGCTCGTCTCTTGGTAACGGACAGTTTTTCTCTCGCTGTTCCATTGCCAACAATAACAGAATAATATGTGATCTGTTTGTCCTTGATTTCAAACATCATGTGCCGTACAGAGGCTTTTACCGTGCTATTAATTCACATCAAGGAGATTTATGGAGCTTAGAAAAAGTGGTAAACCCTGTTTTCTTTATTCTCTAACCATGTTATACCAATTTACACTGAACAATACCCAGATTCTTGTTTTGTAAAGTACTAGATAATAACTGGTTTAATTGTTCTAGCCAATAAGAAGTTGTTATGTGTCTTGCTGCTAGAGGACAGGGCTCAAAACAGTTACAGTAAACAAAGACAGTATTTGAGGCTTTGACTAATTCACATCAAGGAGATTTATGGAGTTTAGAAAAGTGTTAAATCCTTGATTAAAAACACTCCTTCTTTCCATATTACGCTGTTTTACAAAGAAGAATAACCAGATTCTTCTTCTTAAAAGACAAGATAATTGATTTCGATTTGTTCCCGCACATTAAAAGTTGTTGTGTTTCTTGCTGCTCGAGGACACGGCTCAAAACAGTTACAGTAAACAGTCCTCTGTTGACAAGGACATGCTTTCAATATTAAAAAGAGAGGAGAGAGGAAATGCATGCAAAAGAGCTGCTTGTTATGCTGCAGCCCTAAAAAGACCAACACAACGAAGAGTAAAACTTAAATTAGTTTCTGTTATATTTGTTTATTGATAATAAGACCCAAAGGAGTGTGCACTCTTTTTTAAATCTGTGTTTGTTCATCCCAGCAATTTCAAAGGTCCCCTATTATACTGTTTTTCATCAATATATCACAGGTCTCAGATATATACAGAACATGTCTCTGAAGTGTTTGGCTCCAAATACCAAACAGATCACCCATTGTAGCATCCCATAATCCCCTCTGTTTCAGCCCTGTTTCCAAAGTGCTGATTCTCTGTCTGTTACTTTAGATGAAAGTAAGGAGCCCCTCCCCACGCCCCTCTGAGAGACATTTGGTTAAAAAGAACACAATGGTGCTCTAGGACGAGATTCAGGTGATAAGGTGGGGGGGGGGGGTTACCTTGGTTGGTGATTGGCTAACGGCCCGTCTACACTACAGGCATCAAAAAATCTTGAAGCTGGGCGTGTCTGAGGCTTGGCGATTTCTCGCGCCCAAGGCGACCAACAACCAATCAGGAATCTCCCGCCCGCCCCCGGCATACAAAGCAATAGCAATGTTAAAACGAAGTAAACTGGATATAAAATCCCCAAACAGGCGAAAACCTACCAGTTTCATCCACTGTCTCTGCCTCCTCCCTCCATGCCTCGCTCCTCCGGTTTGTATCCCGGTAGATGAACAGAGACTGATCATACCAGGTGATTCACTACCGCTCCATTTTTTTGAATATGAGGAAATGACCTGCGTAGTCTCTCTCAGCATACTCGTGGTTTGATTGGCTAGCGCTTGTACTGTCAGATTTGCATACGCGGGATTTGATTGGCTGATGCCAAGCATCGAGCCTCAAAAGTTGAACCCACAATGCAGTTCGGCGAAGATTCAAAATCAACTACGTCACCCCATTCAATCAATCAATCAATCAATCAATCAATCAATCAATCAATCAATCAATCAATCAATCAATCAATCAATCAATCAATGTTTATTTATATAGCCCAATATCACAAATGTCATTGCAATGCCATTCAAGTCAATGGGCGATGCAATGCCATTCAAGTCAATGGGCGAAGCGGTGAAAGCATTTTTCGATGCCTGTAGTGTAGACGGGGCGTAATGGTTACACAAGCCAACACATCGTTATGACATCATAAAGTGGGCAAAATCTGATCAGCTCATTTTCAGACAGGTTTTTATAGAAATGGATCAGGACAAAAAGAGAGAGAATCTTTAATGACTAACTGTGTGTGTGTGTGTGTGTGTGTGTGTGTGTGTGTGTGTGTGTGTGTGTGTGTGTGTGTGTGTGTGTTCACGCAGAGAGATGTCTGGAGGACCACGAGCTGGTGGTTCAGGTTCAAGCCTCCATGAGCAGCGACAGTAAATTCCTCTTCAGGAAGAACTATGCCAAATATGAATTCTTCAGAAACCCCCTGGTGAGTCTCTCGCATCCCTAAAGAAAAGTTATTTCTGGAACTGCCTCATTTTAGCACGCATCCCAAAACACACACACACACACACACACACACACACACACACACACACACACACACACACACACACACACACACACACACACACACACACACACACACACACACACACACACACACACACACACACACACACACACACACACACACACACACACACACACACACACACACACACACGCACGTAAATAGGGCTCGGAGCTGCAGCATATTGGATTGAAAGGTCATGGAAAGACACCTGCATGCATGCCTATAAACAAAGACATACACACACGAGAAGCACAGTATGTACGGGGTCGGAGGTCAAACACAATAATCTGCAGCAGGGTCAGGCCCACTTGACCAAGAGGTTTAAACTGTCAAACTCCACCCATGAGTGCAAAAAAAGATTATGCTTTCATGCCAAACCATTTCATTGGATTGCTTTTTAGCCATTTTCTAATTAGCACTTAACCGTGAGTAGGCTACAGCTAAGGCTAACGGCAATGTATTTAATGAATTTGACACAGCAACAGTACAGGCATCATAACAAATTATTGTTTAAAACATGATGGTTGTTAATAATTATTTCTGTTGGATTAATTTGCAATGCTATTAGCGTACACACACAATGAGGATTCCACATTAGCACTAGCATGAGCATTGGCTATTCTTCCTGGGGTCAAATACAATCAGACATACATAAAAAAACAGCTGATCATTTCATGCAATTCAAAATGAAGTGAAAACAACAATTATCATCCTATTGTAACCATCATTAAGCCAAACAGGAATAATACAAACAGTTGAACATCCCCCAGACGCCGTTCATTTATACTTTATAATACAGAGATGATTTTTAGCAAACTTTTAAAATGTACTTGGGAATCTTCCTGAATAATATGGACCTGCTGACCGTGGCTGTGTGTGCGACTGTTTTCACTTTATGTTCAGTGGGTTTTTCTCCTGATTTTTAAGCTGAAACTAATTTCACGTATGCGCTTATTCCAAGTTTGGTTGAGAGGGCGCGTTGTTCATCGCTTTAAGGACGCAGACCTGCCTCTCACAGCGGGCCAGTCAGCGTTAGTTTGCGTGGCATCTTTTGCTGATGTGGACTCAGCATGAGGCTCCGCTGTTGCGTGCAGCCCAGGGTGTACAGTGACAGTGTTGCCGCGGTGATTTAGGTGTGTGTCAGAGCCAGCAGGTGACCTCAGCTCTGTGGTAATGAGCACAGTAAAACACCAGAGTGCTGGCCACGGCCTGTCAATCACGCTAAGAGTAGCGCTGCTGGCTAAAGGGGATTACATCAGCGGGTGAGATCATACTGCACCTACTCCCGGCTGGAGTGCCCTCTCTTCGCCCCCACCACTTTGTCTCTTAGCCCTTGTGCTCAACACACACACACACACACACACACACACACACACACACACACACACACACACACACACACACACACACACACACACACACACACACACACACACACACACACACACACACACACACACACACACACACACACACACACACACACACACACACACACACACACACACACACACACACACACACACACACACACACACACACACACACAGCCAGCCAGCCAGCAGAAAGCGAGACGTTTTCTGCATAGAGAAACATTACCCCACTCTGAGCTTGCATATGCACTAAGTGGTTTCTAGTGCCTCTTTCTCTCCCTCTCACTCATTGTCAGTGTCTTTGTGTGTTTTTCCATCCAGAACTTTTTTCCAGAGCATATGGTGGCCTGGTGTCAGGAGTCTGACGGCTCGATCCCTCAGTCACAGCTCTTACAGGTGAGGCCATGACATGTGAAGGGACACGTACGTAAATCTTGAATAGCACACAGTTGCAGACTTGATTCATTACCAATTCAACTCTTAATTAGCCATTATGAAGAGAAAATTATAGTCGTTAAATGCTGTCGCCTTTTATCTTTGTGAGGACATCTGGTAGTCCAAAAATATGCCAGCACACACACAGTGCCTGACATCTGCTAATTGCATTCATCCAGTGTTGTTACAGCCGTTTTATTAGGAATATATACAAAAACCTGCCTCATTTTCCACCGCAACCTCTTAACATAAACACGTTTTTTTATAAAAATCCTCCTTGCACGACTAGTTTCCAGGCTGAAACACAAACATTTGTGATCTGTACATTCAGTTCTTCTGCCACAGTGTTGCTAAAACATGTTGTTTTGTTGCAGAACTTTCTAAACTCCAGCAGCTGTCCAGAGATCCAGGGCTATCTGTCCGTGAAGGAGCCCGGCCGCAGGTCCTGGAGGAAACTCTACATGTTCCTGCGGCGCTCCGGGCTTTACTACTCCACTAAAGGAACGTCCAAGGTGAGGATTTACAGCTCAGTCTAAAACTGGGATGCAGTCGAAATTGGGGGTTTAACTTTTCACTTAATTCCTCGTATGATCGAAAAACCCTTTGTTTTAAATAGTCACACATTTTTAAGATCTTAGTCTTGTTTGCAGTGAAATTATAGTCTTTATGTTGTCATTCAAACAAACCTTAACTTATTGGTTTTCACTTCAAATTAAACCAGTAACTGACTGAGAGAGCAAAAACCTGCTCTGAGCTTATGATGCATTCAAGTACTTGGCAAGCCGTTCCTCTGTCTTCGGCTTTTAGTCGTAATGTGGAAACAACACGGACACAACTTGTTGCTCCATCTTGAGGGGATCTTTCACACAAAGTTTTCCAGATTGGAACACGTTGTTCTGATTATGCCAACACCCAAACAGTGTGACGCCTTATCTTGCTTTGTCAAGTGTTACAGAGTGATGTCACTGTGTTACAGAAGTAAACAACAGAGTCCAATGGAGGCGTTTCAGGCAGGGGAGTGTTTGGGAGAGGGAACTTTGGGATGTTAGCCTTTACAGATCAGTTACAGGCACAAAAACCCATATAACACACAACAGGAAAGGGAAAACCACCAACACTTTTAAATTGTCTGTAGGATTTTCTTTGCGTTGTTGCTTACATTTTCCCCCCCACAACCTAACAGGAGCCCCGACACCTGCAGCTGCTCTCAGATCTGGACGACAGTAACATCTTCACCATCATCTCAGGCAAAAAACTCTACAACTGTCCCACAGACTTCCAGTTCTGCATCAAGGTAACAGAAAACACTGCAACCAGAGCCATTCAATTCAACCATTATCGGAGATTGGGCCTCATGACAAATTAAATACATCTGCCAGGTTGCATGTGACCATTTTACTCTTTCTAATATGTTTAGTCATTTAAATGTGTATTGTTTAGTAAATAGAAATGTCAAGAGACACTGATCAATATAACCGTCCTCCCAGAGGCTTTTTAACAGATGCACCTGCTTCCCCTCAACATGCACTGTATCTTGTGTGTATGTGTGTGTGTGTGTGTGTGTGTGTGTCAGTTAAAACTGCCCAGCAGGGGGTTCAAACACACACTCAGCACTGTATATCCCACTCCTGTGGTGGGTCACCTGCTGATCCGGGATAAGCCCACTGGGATAAGCCAGGATGGTACAGGGAATCTGGCTCGCCTAACCCCTTCACCTCTACCACACACACACACACACACACACACACACACACACACACACACACACACACACACACACACACACACACACACACACACACACACACACACACACACACACACACACACACACACACACACACACACACACACACACACACACACACACACACACACACACACACACACACACACACACACACACACACACACACACACACACACACACACACACACACACACACAGCGGGGGTGGCAGTGCAGGATCGGGTTAGGGATTGTACTTGCCGCCTGGGGGGTTGCTGGATGTTGCTATGGTGACATGAATTAATTTATCGCTAGGGGTTGCATCTAAGGAGCGGTGTGTCTTACGTCCTTGTGACAGATGGAGGTATGTGCTGTGATGCTTGCACTTTGGAATTTTAGCCTTTCGCATTTACATTTATAAAACACTATAAAACACTTCACTTCAGGAGAGGGAAAACCCCAAAGAGCATAACCATAAAAACGGTCTATAAAGAAGTGATTAAAAAGAGATTACTGATTCTGGTTATGCAGTCTTGCCCTGCCATGTCACAGGTTGGAACATTCGGAAAGTGAAATGCCAGAAACGACCAAAGAGGCCTTTCATGTTCCTGATGATCATTAATTTAGTGTCCCGCTGTGTCTTCTGTTTGGTGTACAGCCCAGCAAAGTGAGGAGTGACTGCAAGGAGCTGAAGATGCTGTGTGCCGAGGACGAGCAGAGCAGAACCTGCTGGATGACGGCCTTCAGACTGCTCAAAGTACTTCCTTTTCTTATATTAGATACTGCTTTTTCAAACCAAAACCCTAACAGTAACTATACAATCATGTAGGTTCCCTTTTCTTGCTGCATCAACATGAATTGATCCGCCAGGTCTTGTAATCATCAGTTAACGCTCACCTTTCTCTTATTTCTCACAGTATGGGATAGTCCTTTATCAGAGCTACAACGTCCCCCAGCAGAGGAAGTCCAATCTTTCGCCTTTTACAGCACCTGTGGTGAGTATCTGAATCACCTTCGTATAACCCAATAGAGATGTGTTGATCCATAAACGATTACATATGGTGGCCGACACGTGGTTCAAAGGCCCAAAACATTTCCATTAGGAGAAACACGATGCAGTTTTAAAAACGATGCAAATACAAAAACGCATAAAGAAACATCTTCACTAATTTGACTACACATGCGCAACGTTTAGAAAACATTCACCAACTTGATGATGCATCGTAGCGTTTGCAGCGTTTTGTCTTTGCAGCGTTCACGTTTATTAAACCCTTTAGTTGAATGTTTTCCAAATGCCGTGCATGTGTTGGTGAAGATGTTTCTTCATTTGCTCATTTGCATTGTTTTTGAAAGTGCAGCGTGTTTCTCCTGTAAGTGTTTTGGGCCATGGTAGCCACCGTACTTATGGTCAAAAATCAGAATTTCTTTGTCCAGCAGCGTTGACATTTCCATTGTTGAAACTAAGGGAATTGGTGCATTGAGTCGCTTTTTTGCGACCTTGTTTCTGGCTTTTCTTTAGAGGAAATTAAAGATCTATAGATGCACATATTACAATTTGTTGGCAGATTAAAACCATTCTGACATGCTGATTCCCACTTTGCCATTTTCCATTTAATTGTATGTTAAAAATAAAACATTGTCTGTAAAATAATTTATATTTCCTCTGATGTGGCTCCAAGTTTAAGGCCCTTCTCTCACTCAAAACCTCAGAGGAACCAAGACGAGTGTGCATGAACCGTACGTGTGTGGATATACTCTGCAGAGGTTTGAGTGTATGTGTGTATGTGTGTGTGCATGGCTGAACTGTGTATCGGTTTGGACCTGTGTCTGATCAGTCGCTGCATCTCCAGCTTGATCACTTCTATTTTGCATAAAAATATGAATTGTAAAATGCCTAAGTGATGTTTGATCCTAACAATCGCTGCTGCTGTTTGACATTTGGTTAGGGGTGACAAAAGCGCTCTTTAGTGAAAGGCTTACGGTCCAGATTCAGGTTATAACTAAAGAACATCCGATACAAAACACCTTATCCCGGATTTATTTTAAAAAGTGAACGCTTACATAATGTTAAGGCACACGTATGCTGTTAAAATATGACATACACAGCACCAGGACTAATCACTTAGCAGCAGGAGGTGTTTTACTTTGTGTTTTGTCCTTTTAACTAGGGCTGCTCAATTAATCGTATTTTAATCGCGATTACGATTATGGCTTGCAACGATTACGAAAACAACGTAATCGAAATAAAACTAGTCTTTTTTTATTATTATTATTATTTATTTATTGGTTTTTCAGTTGAATTATACTTAAAGTTCAGGGTAATTAACTGTTAAAAACATACTGTTCAAACTATCTCCAATAAATGGATGTTTTTAAAGTCAATGAATAATCGCATTTAATAATCGCAATTACAATTATTGACACAAATAATCGAGAATATGATTTTTGCCATAATCGAGCAGCCCTACTTTTAACAACATATCACTGTTTCCATTATCCTTTGACCTTCTTTTATTTGAGATCACTTTACTAGAAAAAAACTAATCCCAAGTCTCTTTACATTTAATTTCCTGAAGCCTTGTGGGGAAGGTGCTTCTGTCTTTGCAAAAAGATTTTAAAGCGATATACAATTGTTCTATAAAAGGCTTTGTCTTCCTTAAGACATTTCTGTGTATTTGATACCCCTTGTAGAGTCGTTTAAATGTCCGCTGTCCATACATGAGTCACAAAGGTGTCATACAGTTTAAGTTGCAGAATATACAAAAAGTGTGTCTTGGAACTTCTTGGACATTATTATGTGTTTTAAGTCTTGCTAGTTATGATAACGACTGCTCTGAGTGAAAGACAAGTATTTAATTTACCTTATTTTCAGTTATTATTAAGAAAAAATCTAAGGAAATGTCTCGCCGCAGAACCAGAGAGGCTTGTGCTTTTCCTCAGAGGGGCGTTTGAGGGTCTATGTGCAGACAGGATTTGTCATGCCCCAGTGACTGTGTCTGGCTTGTTTGACCTCTGACCCTTGTCTCTCCCCCACCCATCACCACCACCCCTCCACCCTGATCCTCCCTCCTCCCTCCTCCCACCCTGCCACGTCTCCTCACAGCGGAGTGTATCTGAGAACTCTCTGGTGGCCATGGACTTCTCCGGGAGGACTGGGCGGGTCATCGACAACCCCCTCGAGGCCCAGAGCGCCGCCGTGGAGGAGGGACAGACGTGGAGGGTAAGAGGGGGGGGAAATAAGAAATCTGAACCCACAGATATAATCTCCAGTTGTTTAATGTGATAAACACAAAGGGGTAGTTTCCTGCGGGGTTTATAAAAGCCATTTTATCATCAACTTCCTCTTGGTTTAGCTTTTATTTGATCCTAATCTTCCTCGTTATCAGTGTTGGGAGACTGAAGCGGAAGTACAAGCTACTACTAATGGGACTGTGTCAATGTTTCTGTGTTGCAAAATTATAACAACATATTAATATTAAAATGGCCACTTTATATATTTTTAAAGAGGTGGAAGTCAAGTTTTTTCTTTTTTTTAAATGGCCCAAACTTGTTGTGTAATATCGTTAACACCCAAATATTACAAAAATGTATTAAACTACTTGGATCATTTTTCAGATATAATTATAGTTGATCTAGCATGGGTCACTACAAACAAACTACGTATTTGATTACATGCATCTCAGTATTCCCTATCATACTTTGTGTGTGATCACGTCAGAGTGAAAGCCTTTTTCCATCTTGACCTAATTACATTTTTCCCTGCATCACTTTTCTCTGTAAAATCAAGTGTGCAGCAGCTCCACTTATCTGTTGCTGAGATCACAGCTCTGATGAGGATTAAGCAGAAAGCAGCTGCTCACTCCAATTCTTTTTTTGGTTGTGGTTGATGACTGCACAAAAACAGATCCTGCAAAATGTAAATCTTTAAGTTTAGGTTCAGCCTAATTTCCATGTGCCATTAAGGAAAGGAAAAGTCAATATATGTTGTCATCTTTTAATAATTGTTGCCCTTTCTTCCACATAGAAACGGAGCCAGCGTATGAATGTCCTGGGCAGCTCGAGCCCCCTGCACCCCTCCTCTCTGAGCACAGGTACACCCACTTCAGACCCCAGCCAAATGCATTAGATAGTCTTAGTGTTTATTGTGCGTTCAGTTTTTCTTGCAGATGTAAAAGTATTAAGAGTATGAGAAAAGTGTGAGTCACAGATGTCTGTCTTTCAGTGATCCACAGGACACAGGTATGGTTCCATGGTCGCATCATGAGGGAGGAAGCCCACAAAATGATCATCCAACAAGGCCAAGTAGACGGGTAAGATTAGCTGGTTTGCTTAGGAATTATGTTTTTATCTTTTATTTTAATGTAAATGTTAACCATGTGAAGTAAAGTAAAAAGCTTCTGGAAAACGAGACATCGATGCTGCCAAGAAGCGCTTTGACCTAGTATTTTGGCATGACAGAGGCCTTGTGGATTAAGATAAGGTTCTCAACAAATCACGCAGCAGCATATCATAAACTGCAATCGTATAAAGCCATGCAAAGTTACGCACCGTCCACACGGCAGCGTGCGTTGAAGCTTGCCGTGTCTGAAGCTCGACCAACAACCAATCACATGAATCTCCCGCCCCGGACACACAAGCAGCGGTTTGATTGGCTAGAGCTTGTACTGGCACATGATTTGATTGGCTGACACTTCCGCCGAAGCTTCAAAAGTTGAACATTGCTCAACGTTTGAAGCGAGCAACACGAGCAAAGCGAAGCGACGCTCCCACAATGCAGTTTGGCAAAGTGTGACGTCACCTCATTCAAAGTGAATGGGCAGAAGCGTTGAAGCTTCAACGCACGGCGCCGTGTGGACGGGCCGTTACAGTGGTGATGTATACTTTTCATGAATAGCTTTAATCATCTCTTTCTTCTGTTCTGTGTTTCAGGTTATTCCTGTTGCGGGACAGTCAGAGTAATGTCAAGGCTTTCGTGCTCACCTTGTGCCACCACCAGAAGATCAAGCACTTCCAGATCCTACCGGTCAGTCACATGACACAACACGGTCACATGACACAACACGTCACATTACACTGCAGGAAGCACGCCATGCTCACTGACATGAGGCACAGTGAGGCAGATCACAGTAACACCAGCAAAGAGGTTATTTCCTAGATTCTTTAATGCTATTCATCAGTCTAAATTGTTCTGGTTTTTAAATTGTAGACTGTTAGCAATCGATCTATAATCATATTTAACAAACTAGTTAAAAGAACATATATGTTTTTATGATTTGGGGTGGATTGTCCCTTTTTAATATAAGACCACTACCAACCAATTCCCAAAGCATACCATGTTTTTTTATTTTATTTTTAAGAAAATTCTTCCCTCCCCCCGGGCAGCCATCTGTTTGAATTTATTGTGTTACAGTACAGATATGAAATTGAAATTCCTCAAAGGGCCAGTTCACCTAAATAACAACAGAGACATACTTTTTCACTTGAGGTGAGGAATCTACCTCCTGAATGTACGACCTGATAACTGCTAGATGAAAAAAACACAGGATCAATAAAACAAGAAGGGTTTATCCTCTGACGATCATGAACGTCTGTATACGATTTAAAGACTATCCATCCAATAGTTGTTGAGATTTATCACTCAAAGACAAATACTCATTGACCATACTTTTACTACTTTACTGGCATTTCAGTGACCTGTGCAATACTCACAGCACTTTTGCATTATTATTATGGCAATATATTACTGCATTACATACACTACTGTATCTTGAAATATACATATTTTAAAATGTTTAGTGTTATACAGTATATTGCAGAACATCTCCTCTATTTTGATTTTATTCTATAATGTATTAACTGTTTTCCTCCAGGGTAGTATGTGAACATCTTATCTTATACATATTTGTATTGTATTTTCTTTTAATTTATTTCATTTGATTTATTTTAATTTAATATGTGTTCATTTATTATTAAATTCAATTCAATGATATTAAATATTTTTATTTTTTCAATTGTATTATTCAATTTATTAATGTTATATTCTATAATGTAGCAACCATTACAAAATCCAATTTCCTCCAGGGATACAATATCCCCAGGAAATAATTGATGATGATTTTGAAGATAAAACAAAAGCATTTTCCAACTAATGTTCCTTCAGTAGCTCAAAGGGATGAAGTGTCTTATCTCCATGTAATGTTAACCGTTTCCTCCCCCCTCAGTGTGAGGAAGACGGTCAGGTGCTCTTCAGCCTCGACGACGGCGCCACAAAATTCACCGACTTGATCCACCTTGTGGAGTTTTACCAGCTGAACAGAGGGGTGCTGCCCTGCAAGCTTAAACACCCGTGCACCGCCGTGGCCTTGTGACACTCCTTAACCCCGACACCTCCACCCCCTTTTTTTTGCACTCCTCTCTCTAACCCTGAGATTCCGCTGCCCCCATCTGCCCCTTCCTCACCGACGAAGGTGAGGGGATAGAGAAGTCGAGTTTGAGGATGTGAACTCGCCGGGCATTGGAGGTTTTTCTGATTTCCCCCAATGCGGCAGCGCTTTCCTCCAGGCTTTCCGCTGTCTGGTCAAGCGTTGCAGATCGAGGACCCGGCAATCGGCCAACGCTGTCATGGAGACTCGACTGTTTTGTCATTGCTGTTGGAGAGAGACCATGTGATGTGAAAACACGAGACGGCGAAAGTCTGTTTGCAGGATGGCTGCGGGTCTCTAGGATGGACCCCTCCCTCACCCTTTAACCTCCCACATCCTCCAGGCCTGATAAGCTGTGTTGCCCGCCCCACCCTCAGTCCTTCGGGGGGGGCGGGGGGACTTCCTCATCAATCATCAGGGATGGACGGGGAACCTCTCTGGATCTTATCAAACTCAATCCAGGAGTTTCCTCTACCTTTGCAGTCCAGTCTGGATAAGCTGACACCCTGTCCCCCCTTCTAAAAACAGACTCGATGCAGCCTCTCTGCTGTCCCACAATCCCCTGGTGCAAACCACCCCTCCCCCCCCCCCATATCCTGCCCTCTCCTCCTCCACAGAAGCTCAGAGAAAAATTGGGCAGAAAAGTAGCTGAGATAAGCAGAGCAGTGGCGAGGGTTTGCTGAAAGGACAGAGGAATGTTTATCAGGAGAGGCTGCAACAAGCCTCTCTTGTAGAATTGATTACTTGATGTCATTTTAATGCTGTTTTTATTACTGTTGATTCAATGCAGAACTAGTTTTGCACTCCCGGGCGGACAGACGACAGCTGTCCTCTCTAGCTAAATGAGGCTGTCTGCTCTCCGTTCGTCCTCCTCCTCCTCCTCCTCCTCCTCCTCCTCCTCCTCCTCCTCCTCCTCCTCCTCCAAACCGTCCCCCCCTTCTGAAAAGCATGCTATGAATTTCCAGCAGTTCTGATTGGATTACAGTGGCGTGGGAGCAAAGTTAGGCTCAGCAGAGTTAGGGCTGATTATGCCGTGCCTTTCAGAAAAAGGTTTGGGGATATTTTGGATCTCCGTGTGGCAACAATAAAAAAAAAAACGAATGTGCGTCTCAGGACCATGAGGAAGAGGGGGAAGACTTTTAAATAGACTCCTGAAAAGTGTGTCCACCCCCAGGCTTCTACCATTTTTATTTTATTTTTTAATCTGAAGGGGTTAAATCTCTTGGTGAATTTGTCTTTGAATGTCATTGTTCTTCTCCTAAGTCTCTTCTGAGCTCACTGCTTGCACATTTTAATTATTGATTTGATATTGATGGTTGGAGCTGTCATGTTCGGATTCTGACCACTGTTCCCTCACTCCAGAAAAGACAAATCAACAAAAGCACTCCCACACCGTTTATCCTTTTTTATTTGTTTCTTTGTTTGTTTTAATATGGAATTGATCAAATGACTTGAAATGTGAACTCAGTAGATTGTGCGTCAACACACAGTGGAATGAGATTCACTCGCCTTAAGTGAAAATTGTGAGCCTTGTCTATAAAATCGAAGCTATATATTATAATGCACATACAGTAACATATTTCAGATTTCAAGAGGATGGAGTGGTAACAGGATAATGTAAAATGGCCAAGAGTTAGATGGAAAGATCGATACCACTCTCATGTCTGTACGCTGAATTTAAAGCTAGCAAAAAGCGGCTAGTTAGCTTAGCACAAAGACACAACAGCCAGGCTCTGTGTAAAGGAAACACACATCCAGCACATCTGAAGCCAGCTAAGCAACACGTTATGATATAGCAACATATCTCTGTCTGTCTGTATGTCTGTGGGTATGTATATCCACATATCTCGAGAACGATTTATCCAATCTGCTCCACATTGAGCTTTTTTGTATTTGGCCAAAAAGTGTCTCTCTCAGAAAATAATTGGCCCTAAATGCCAGGCCCATGTGTGCATCGATTTGTTTCGACCAACTCCGTTTTTTCATTATTTTAAACGGAACATTTCAGGATTTAATTTGTTTGAGTTCAATACTGTTAAGCTATAGCTTCCCCTCAAAGATAGCCTAAATTCCTTGGGTAGGGTTTATATTACAAAACATTTCATATCTTTTGAACAATCGCTAACCCAACCACATTTGGTGGAGATGTAGATATGATACCTGAGTGACCATGACTGACAAATGTGGCGTCATTTGACAAATAGATGGCGATGTAGCAGCATAATTGATCTATAATGGAAGGAATCTCTGTCTGTGTATGCATGCATGTCCCTTGCATATCTAAATAATCATTCATCCAATTGACTTCACACTTGGGGGGTGTTTTTATGAGGACCCAAGGGAGTGTAGTGCCAAGTCTGAAGTTGATTGGATGAGCGGTTCCCGAGAAAGATACTATCAGCCATACCAAGGTCCACTAGTCTTTGTGGTCTAACCCAGGGTCATCTGCTAGAGTATTTCTCTACATTGACTTCCTTCGCTAAGTAAACTAGCTGTTGGCTGTCAATAGCTTCAGATTTAAAGTGCTGACCACAATGCCTTTATTGGGATATCTTTGACCCTTTTTTTATATGTATGACCTGGGGTCCAGTCTCTCATGTGTGAAATAAACTGAACTAAAGACATGACATTGGTATCAATCTAATCTAAATCTTGTTAAAATAGCCAATAAGTTCTTCTCCCAAACTGTCTTCTCAAAAGTAAAAGTAAACTTGAAACAGATTCAGAAAACAGCAAGTGATGCAAACGTGCATTTCGCTGCCTATTTTCTGGTTTAATACTGCACTTACCTTATGTCTGCAGGTTATTGACAACATTTAACATCATGTTCACATATTTCCAGTATCTTCCACGGGAGATTGATAGCATCAGAGGTGAACATCAGGTTGTGGTGTCAGTCCCTCACAATCAGACAAAAGGATGTTTTTTTTTATTGCATAGCCATTTAAAACAAATGTAGAAGGATACAGTCATGATAGAGTTGGAAGAAGAACTTTTGCCACCAGCAGTAGCCTCAGTTAACCAGAATGCCTTGCAGCCATCGTACGAGTGTCAGCAAGGGCCCATACATATCATTACTTGATAATTCAACGGAAAACTAAATGGCACCTATTTGGATGATCAATAACCTTTTTAAAGTGAATACTCTCTAATAAAATATAGTAAACTGAACTATCTTGAGACTCTTGGAAGGACAAAAAAGCAATTTCACATTGTTGTCGAGCAAAATGTGATGGACATTCTTTTTCATCCATTCGTCATCCAAATTAACAAACCTATCAAAAAAGAAGCAATAATTGCAGCGTTACATAATTTAGCTAGCTAGCTAATGTGGCTAACGGCCAATATTTACGAATCAGCATGTTCAAGCCTATTTCTGGTGGTTGTTGCAAAGCATTCTGGGAGATTAAGTAAAAAGGATACAAGGTGGACATACAATTCAAAGTTGCTCATCAAATACTAGACTTATAATTAATCACAAACAAATCAATCTTAAAACGGTTATGTGTAGAATTGGAAAAATCGAACTTTGGCACCCCCTTGTGGTCACATGGAAAACACATTCTCAAAAGAAATTCAAACATTGTGGTTTCAACATGTCATCTGAGTGGATGTTTTCTATTTAAATATGTCCCTTTCTACCCTATGGGCATCCAAAAGACAACTCCATATCATAGGAAGAAAAAAACTGGAGTGGAGGCAAGAGAGGACATTTTTGAAGTTCTGTTGTCTTTCTGGCCCAATCCTACTGTCGTGTGACCAGCGAGTGAAAATACTGCAGGCTTGTGACCTACTGTAACAGCTACTTAGCCTCACCTGCACCTCCTCTTCCTCCTGTGTCAGACTCTCAGGGTTAGCACATGGCCAACTTAACCCTTTCGATTGGCTCACTGCCAGGACCAGTCGACCAATCGCGTGACTTGAATGACTCAGTAGCTCTGCGCTCCACCAATCAGGCCTTTTTAGTCAGCCAGGGCAGACTCTCCCCAGGGATTGGATAATGCTTGAACCCCTCCCTCCCCCCTTTCCCACCTGTGTCCAGCCTGTTAAGCTATGGTGAATATGTGTGAGTGTGTGTGGATATGTGTGTGTGGCTAGACTGTTATATTCACTATTCAGGATTCTTCTGGTTATTATTACTTGCCTTATTAGAGAGGAAGGTTGCTTGTCGGTTGGGTAAAGTCAAGCTAAACCGAGGATTAAAGGAGGCAGGAGCATTCCCAGTTTTTAAGTGTGAGGTTCATTTCCTGTCTGTTAGAGAGGGAGGAAACAACCGTCCGCCCTTCATTTTTTTAAATCACTGTGCTAGAATGCAATCCTATACACAAGCCCAAGTATATGAATATACCAGTATACAGTATGTTTTCTAAGTATGTGAAGCTATGGAAGACGTAGATCTAACACTGTACCTAGGTCACAGATCACTATGTATGGGGCGTTATGCTTTTGCTCATAACTCCGTGTAAAATGAAGAATGATTTATTTAGTCCTTACTTTCCATTATTTGTGTGTATATTGACATTACTGTGTTTTTTCTTTGGTTTGACACAAAACAAACTTTTATATAAATATAAAAAAAGAATATACCACAATGTATACAGTATTAAATTAAGCTGTTTCTGTTTTTAAGAGATCAAACTGGATTTTTGGCACGTGTCAAATTTCTGAACATCAGTGGTGTGTATAAGCTGACTGCCAGCATCCAATTCTGATGCCATTTTCTTTTAAAACCACGTGTTTTTCAAATGTTCCCGCTTTGTCTGTCTGTCCGCCAGATTCCACTCATTTAAGGAAAACACTCCTGTAAACACACACACACACATTGGTGTTTTTTCACCTGAGAGCACACACACCTAACGCCTAACCCTTCAGGATATTCTGAGCAGCTTTTATACACCTTTCCACACAATTAGTGCAATTATACGCTGTAGCTCAAGAGGATTGTGCATTTTACTATGTCCATCTACTCAGATTTTTAAGGTGCAAAACAAGACATATTTTTCCTTAACCAAGCCTATCCTTGCAGCAGGTGCCTCTTGTTTGTGAACGGCATCAAGTCCTTATTTGCCATCCGTCCACTCACTGCGTTCATTTACAGTAAGCTATAACTGTGAAGCCTACTGGAACAACATCCTAAATTCAGGTCACATACATCCAAAATGGTGACTCACAGTGCATGTTTTCTTTTATTATTTTTTTAGATTGAAGTCATCATAAGCTGAAGTCAAATAGACATTTCAGGGAACGAAAACAAAAAGAGCGAATGAACCGTGATCATTTTTTCAGAAAACCCCACTGTCTTTTGCTTCATTCTGTCTGTGCGGCTCCTGGATCTACATTGTATCCTGTTCAGGTATTTTTGTACAAATAAGGGACTGATATATTCTCTGTTATTGGAAATTAGAATAAAAGACAACATTGCTATAAACCAAAAATGTCTGGCCTGGTGATGTGTGTTTTCTTCCTGTCCCATACATTTAAAAATGAGTAAAAGCATCTTCCTGTTCAGACTTTAAGTGGGAGGTTTAGAGTACAGGAAGGCTCTCTTTTTTATATTTAAAAGTGTACATGTTGTTATCAATGCAACCTTGGAAAATATCATGAAAAGTCATCTTATCGTTCTTTTTTAATAATAGAAACATGTTATAGTATGTTGAAAATATCAAGGTAAAAGTAATAGTGTATAGCATGTCAGAAAATATGAAAAAAGTTAGTTTAGTTGAACAATTGTTTTAAAGAAAGTCATATTATTGTATGTCATAGTACAGAATGATGAGAAAAGATTTAAGTATAGTAAATCGAACATTTCTTTCAAAAACTCATATTATATAAATGGGTACCACTTTACAATAAGACTACCCTTATAAAGGATTCATAAAGGGTTTATAATTAGGTTGTAAACACTTTATTAATCATTAAGAACCATTTATAAACCCGTTATAACATAGTTTTCATACATCAACACAGGCGCACTATTTGGCAAGATGACTAAGCCTTATATTGGCTTCCTAGCTTACTTCGTCTTCTTCATCAGCCAACATCCTTGGTATCTGTTGTTCACAGTCTATGGTTGTTCACTGAGCTGCATCTCAAGTCGGTTATTTTCATTTCCTCGGTGTCACCGGAAGTTGATTTGTCTGCGCCATCTTGAGTAGCGTCCCATGGCGCTTATTTGCTTATTTCTGCCGGAGGACCGAGGAGCGATAATGGAGGAGCGATAACCGAGGAACCACCAGACCATCCTCCGATGAAATCCTCAGATACTCGCCCCGCCCCCTTACTGTGTATCGCTCACTGATTGGACGATACAGTGCATGCACTGATATGTTGCTTCTTGACATGAGAGCAGTTTCCCAGCGGAGTGAAGAAAATACATGAAACTCACGAGTCACTCCTGTTTATTCTGTGTTTTGTTTCAATTAATGTATCATTTAGTTACAAATATGTGATATATCTGAACAGATTTATTGGAAACATTTTCATGATCGCTTTTTTCGTTTTACATTTTCATTTATTGTCATTTCCATTCAGTCAGTATTTATTAGTACTATTTAAAATGTTAATTTGCTACATTTCCACACAAAGTCCAATGAATGTTAAACTAACTGGGTTTTGATAGATCTCTTTTTCTTCTCTCAATTATTGAATATCTATTGTGCACTATAATCAATATTAATCCAACTAATGTTCGTTTATGCATTTTAAGAATGGCGTTTATATTTTTGAGAAAGAGTTCTTATTTTTATTTAATGTATTTGGGTCTACACAGCAACAGATGATACAAATGTTTAGTAAATATGTACTAACAGAGGCGGGGGTGTTTGTGAAAACAACGGGGACAGAGCCAGGAGCTGGCTGTCAGACGAACAGCTGTGCGGCGTCATCACAAATGGACGTCGCTTCACGTGACGCTCCGGAGGAAAGGACGTCCCATTGCTCTTAAAACTAATTTCCCTGCAAAAGTTTTGTTTTGACAAAAGGCGGAGACTAGTGTTGAAACTAGTGGAGACACGATCAAGATGCTACCTTGTCCCTCTGATTAGACGGCATGTTAAGTCAGGAAGTAGCATCATTAGTGATGAGTGGAGTGCTCAGCAGGTGGTTTGTGAGCCTCCAGACTCGCAGACAGACCCAACATATAGAAAGAGCTTGGTCGACCGTCAAAGGACATGTCTGTAGACTGAGAAGAAACCGTACAGAGAGTTTGTTGGAGGAACACCTCAAGGTTCTTGAATGGTCATCTTGGCTTGGCTCTGCTCACCCTGATGGACTGCTAGGACGCTTGTTCAAGGATATACACAAAGTCTTTCCAGTCTGAGTACAATTATTTCTTACCAAGTCTTTCATTTATGTCTGAGAAACGCTTTTATGTTTAAATATGTGTATCAGTCATACTAAAAGTCATTACTTTGAGTCCTAATTTTCTTCATGTGTGAATAAAATGTTTTGCTTGGTTCTGTTGCATCTTACTTTGCATTTCATGTGAAAAATGTGTATTAGGTCAGTGTGAATGTTATAACTCATTCATAAATGGACCCTTTCAGTAGTTATACATGTTAGTGACTCATTAATAAATGGGAATGGGTTTTACAGTTTACAATAAGGCTCCCTTTTGGCAGTTATAAATGTTAGTGACTCATTCGTAAATGGTCATAAGAGATGCCAAGAAACATCCAGATGGAAGGGGGGGGGGGGGGGGGAATCAACTCAGTGACCAAAAGATACCAAGGATAATGGCTGATGAAGACGAGGTAAACTAGGTAGCCAATATCAGACTTAGCAGTACTACAGATACATGTGGGCTCACTATTTGGCAAGCAACCGGTCACAGTTGCCCTGTTCCTCTCATGTCTTATAAAAGCGTATTAATGATTTATAAAGTGTTCACAACCTAATTAATAAATGAATTACAAACTTCGTAAAACCCTTTATAAGGGTAGTCTTATTGTAAAGTGGTACCAATAAATGTATAGAGATAAGTGTAGAAAAAGTTGTTGTATAATCTGTCAAAGCAACAGGATAAGTCAGTGTAGCTTTTTGAAAAATATGAAACAAGTTTAAAGGTGTATTGTATGTCGAAAGAGTCATAGCTGGTTTTCACTAGTTTTTTCTGGGATTATACTATTTTATTTTTAGATAATGTTATTAAAATGCTTATTATTAAAAAAGGCTCATTATTTTCTATAAGACTGCAGTGCTGACTAGCATCCAGAAAGCTCAGATCCTCCTTCAGTCATGCAACATAGCTGTAACATGGCTGTTAAACATGGCTAACATCTTAACATGGTTAACAACATGGCTGTTAAAATAATAAAACACAAACATAAATAAACAAAACTTAAAGAAACAAAATGTCAAACAGGGTTCAAATATGTTCATTGTGTTTAATTTCCAAATAACTGATGGCAAAATGAGAATATTTACAAGAGGGAAAAAATATGTATGATCTGTACAAAGAAATAAACTTGCAAAGATAAAAAACATAAAAACAAATAGCAAACATGTAATTTATGAAACAAACATGACAAAAAATGACGAGACAATTAAAAAAACAAGCCTATTCGAGGTATCCAGTCCAAGTGTCCTTCTGAAATGGCCTGTGCACACCTTTAAAAATAAATAAAAAGGTAACAGCGGACTGTAATTTCTCTTCGTGGTCAGTTGAAAAATGTCATATTAGAAAATTGGTATAGTTAAGTGGTTATACCAATGCTATCTTGACTTTTAATTTCCCAAAAAACTATAAAAAAACATTTAATTGCTGTTTTAGGGTACTTTTTGTGAATTTATGGAAGGAATATTTTGGCAACAATCTGTATCTGTACATAAAGTCAGAACACCATTTAGTAAAATGATGAAAAATCTCCTATTTAAGTCTTAAAATAAAATGGCAATGCTAATTTTCTGTGACAAATAAATCTCTTTCTTAACTCCCCTGCCTTTTTCAGAACGGGCAAATCAAAGTGTTTAACTCGTGTAAACAATCATCTCACGTGGGCATCCGTTACCTGCGATAAAACATATTTCATTAAGTACTATAAAAGCTAGAGCGACTTTGGTGTACCAATACTACAGAGGCATACAGTAAAAAAAAGAAATATATTTTTGTTCGAACCGCAATGATTGCAAATGTGTGACCTCTAACACGGTCTGGAAGTCGTAACACAAAATAAACACAAACTACCAGCAGTGCTTGCAGTACCAAGTACATGCTTTTCTCTAGATTTATTACAGATACAACAGATGTCTTCATAAATAGTTGCATAAAATGTTAAAGCCGCAACATTGCACATGATAATCAAACATAACATACAATGAGTGCATTTACAGTAATTTCTCTTCCTCTGCCTCCACATTCACTCCCGTCTGATTCGCCGCCACTGAACGCCGTGAAAAGTCTCGCATCCCGCCCTCCGAGGGGGGGGGGACCCCGCTGTGAATGTGAGGGGAAAGAAGGCAGAGGGCTATGTATATACAAGGTAAGGCTTAAACATCTCATATCTGCGCAACACAAGTTTTGTTCTAGGAAAAGCAAACGATGGATGTCTGTTGTTCTCAGATCGGACAGTGCAGCATCGCGACATGATCATCACCGTATCTTAGATTTTAGGTACATTATATAAGCGCAGCCATCAAAAAGCTCTGACGTATAAATGTCTCAAACACCTCGGTTAGCGTCTCCGGGCGTCTACAGCGACTTTTTCTACAATGGATTCCTTTTCCTTGGAAATGTAGAGACAGTACTTTTCCTTTTTTATACATTGTTTCTATAAGAAAGGGCTGCTTCTCAAAAGTCTTTGAAATGCAGTTTAGTGTAAAAGAGCACAAACACACAATGTCTGTGTCCCCCTGGCAACAGGAGGGGGTGGGGCAGTTTGCTCTCCGCGTTGAGGCTCCTTCAATCGGCTCCTCGGTCAGCTCTAACTCTTCAAATGGAAAATAAATAACTTTTTTTGTTGGTTTTTTGTTCACTTTACTAGAAAATCTGTTTAGAGTTGAAAGCAGCAAGCAGCAGTAGACAAGGGCATCCGTTCATTTACGTGATTGGTGAGAACTTGGTTCTCGAGGACTCTGATTGGTTTAGACCTACAGGTCTAATTTGTGAAAGGACTACAGGACTTTAGCAACATTCTGTGAAAGAGGATCAGATCAGCATTCATTATTTCTAGCTTCTACACCATCAAGATGCTCCAATCCAGAGGAGCCTGCAGCCCCCAAAGGACAGCCCCTACAGGACAGAACATAGAGGACAGCCCCTAGAAGACAGCCCCTACAGGACAGAACATAGAGGACAGTCCCTAGAGGACAGCCCCTAGAGGACAGCACCTAGAGGACAGCACCTACAGGACAGCACCTAGAGGACAGCACCTACAGGACAGCACCTACAGGACAGCCCCTACAGGACAGCCCCTACAGGACAGCCCCTAGAGGACAGCCCCTACAGGACAGCCCCTAGAGGACAGCCCCTACAGGACAGCCCCTAGAGGACAGCCCCTACAGGACAGCCCCTACAGGACAGCCCCTACAGGACAGCCCCTACAGGACAGCCCCTACAGGACAGCAGGGACGAGGGTTGGACTTTAAACTCGAGGCTGCAGGCGGCTCTGGATGAAGCTCCCGACTCCCCCGATGGCCCGGGCGTCGGTCTGATTCTTCCTCCTGTCGATGAAGGAGATGAGGCGGGACGTGTCCAGGCAGCCCTCCGTCCTGGCCCGTTCGTCAGAGGGTTCGTCCTGTAGCCAGGGCTCCTGGAGGCAGAGCACGGCTGGAGGTCTCCGGGTCGGGTCGGTCCTCAGCAGCAGGCAGATGAAGTCCCGGGCCCCCTGGCTGACGCCCTGGAAGTAGTCCCTGGGGAAGCTGAAGTCCAGCCGGCAGATGTTCAGGCAGGTCTCCTCGGCGCTCTCGTCCAGGAAGGGGGAGGCGCCGCTCAGCAGTACGTAGGTCACCACGCCCAGGCTCCAAAGGTCGGAGGTCAGCGACACCGGATCTCCAAGGACCAACTCCGGGGAGGCAAACTCAGGGCTGCCCAGCAGGGGGTGGACGTAGAGGGCGCTGTTGAGCTGCACCGCGTCACCGAAGTCTGTGAGCTTCACCGCCGGCTGGCCGCTGGCGCTGTGGGACACCAGCAGGTTCTCAGGCTGGAACAGAGATGAGTCACATTAACACCTTCAGTCTGGTGACATTACATCAGCTTTATACAAAGAGACTTAGAGAGGACATACAACGCTCATTTTCATTCCATGTTTTAATGTTCAAAAAGCTCTTTATTTTTCTATTGAGAGGATGTTTTGCAGCTCCTCTCATTTGACATGTTTTAGCTTCATGGTACTCCTCTCTACTTTCTATAAACTGTGGACATGCAGAACGCTATCTACCGAGTACAGGTACCTGATACAACCTCACTTCAAACAATGGGAAGTATCCCTTTAAAAGGTCTTACTTTTATGTCCAGATGCACTATCCTGGAGTTGTGCAGGTACTGTAAAGCTTCTAAAATGTCCCTCAGGTAGCAGGCCACTTTCTCCTCCGTCAGATTCCCCCAGCTCACGATGTAGTCCAGCAGACGACCTTGGTCAGCCCTGGAAATAAAAAAACACAAAAGAAACAATCAGATGGAAGAAAGGCAAAGGTAGATCAAGGCTAATGAGCTACGTAGCTATTAGTTAAGGTCCAAATGTTGTGCTCACATTTCTAGGACGAGGGCGTAGCTGCTGGGGGTTTCATACGTGTCGATCAGGCCGACTATGTGGGGGTGCTGCAGCCTCTGGAGCAGGTTGAGTTCCTGCGTGACCCGGTCCCTCCTCATCAGCTTCTTGTTCACCTGTTTGACCGCCACCAGACGCTTGGAGCCCCGCTGGTCACACCGCTTCACGACAGAGAAACGACCCCTGGAGAGAAGAAGGAGGTTGGGTGGTTTACTTCAGGTTGTAGGCGTGAAATACAATTATACCAAGAAAACACTGAATGTTACTAAAATGAAGGTGAGTCTATTACCTGCCCAGTTCAACCACCTCAGTGTAGTGAGACTCAAAGTTGTCTTTCCAGCTCACTCTGATGCCGTCAGTGGACACTGCTGGAGACAGATAATCAGATTATGTCCACACTGATAATGAGCTCTGTGCATTCTGTATATGTGACCTGCTCTATCAGAATCAGCCATTTCGACTGATATACAGGACGCATTTGAGTTGAGATCCTTAGCTTTCCAATGACAACATCAATTATAATCCTTCAAAGCTGGCTGACAATATATTAGCCGTAGTTTCTTTAGCTGGGAGCGAGACTTAATATTATGGGGCACAGTCCCCCTTACCCCCCTTAGGACCGCCACTGGATTAGCTTTAATCAAGAGGTCTTTGTAAATCTATATCAGAGCTTGTTAGGAATCCATCCAAGGTATTGACTAGGCTTACTCATTTGTGATGTTTTTTTTTATCAAAGTGAGGAGACGGTGATTGCTGAACACTTTACGAGCTTCAAAAATGTATTTACCGTCTTGATATGGCGACAAAAGTGCAATATTGTTTATTATCCACCAAAACCCCCCAAAATATAATTTCATGATTCCCTCGGAGTATGCCGGTTCGACACCTGACAGATCTCGATAGAGCGAGTCACATGTAGTGTTTGTTCTTACCTAACACTCTGAGGCTAGCGGATGACGTGACGCTGCCCAGCTCGTTGGTGGCGACACACGTGTAAACGCCGTCATCCTCAGAGGAGACGCCGATTATCCGCAGCGTTGCTTCACCCGTATCACTGAAATAAACATCTCATTTCATTTCTTCTTCAAACACGAGTAACCACATATAAGTCGTTTTGCACAGTGATAAGCAATAAGGGACATTCACGGATTGGAGGACGAAATGCTAAAACATGCACCTGGTATGTTGAAAGTATACTTGTCTCTAGGTAGTCTAAAAATATTATTTTAAATATCAAATAGCTCTCAAACACCCCCTGAAATGTCATATTTCTCATGTCCCTTCTATTAGACCAACTTGCATGTCAAAAATAACATTTAAAATAGGCTTTAATCTATTATTTTGTTGTTATATGTCTCCTGTAATGGTCAAAGCAATGTATTCCATCATATTGCCACCGGGTAGCCTAAGCGTGCCAACACTGCAACTTACAATTTTTCTTTCTACATAGTTCCAAAAATGAAACGGTTTATTTTTCAAGTTTTGATGTTCTAAATTGTCCTCCAATTCTGGAATGACCCATAAACCTTAAAGACAATCAGTCCGATGGAGTTTTAGCAACAATGCCTCCCAGATATGAAGTTGTTGTGAAATGTCCCCTCACCTGTAGGCAGAGCTGAAGTGTCCGTTGTTGCTGAGGTTGCTCTGGTCGGGGCCCTTCCAGGTGACGGTGGGCCGGGGCCGACCGCAGACCTTACACCTGAGGGTGACGCTCTCTGCGTCGTCACACGTCACGTCACTCAGAGGCACAAGGAACTCTGGGGGAACTGGAGGAGCAGAATAAGAGTCAGAGGTTAAATACGGGATCTTCAAACGGAAAGGCAGCTAAACAGTGCTGTATAGTTTAGTTTCTCCCTTTCGACAATCATTAACAATTTGCACAACAGCAACCTTGCACATCTTTATATACTATCTATGTATACATGTTCCTTCTACTGTAGTAAGGGCCTATATTTCTGTTGTTGCAGTATTTTGTTTTTTATAGCACATCTTAAAAGGTAGGGTAGGTAAGAATGGAGAAACCAGCGAGTACGCTAGAATTTGAAAGTACACAACCGCAAAAAATCTGGCCCTTCCTTCAGACTTCCTCACAGAGCCCCTCCTCCAACACACACGAACGCGCACATGACCAATGAGGGCACGAGATAAGTTTGTGCACAGATGGAAGGCTGACAGGCAGGTAGGCCATCCAGTTATTTTAGCCGGGCCGGCTCAGATGATTGCTCCATTCATCCATGAATTGGTTTTATCATAATTGTTTTGTCATATTTTAACAAACCATACAATGACACACTTACCATCATAGATGTAGTTTGGATTTAGAAGCTGAAAAGAAATAAAAGAGTACATGTTAGAACCATAGGAGCGTAAGCATGACTTGAGACTTAACATTTCTTAGATGTACAGATGAACTCACCTTTACAGAAACTTTATTGGACTTCCTGTAACCGTTTTCCAGCTTGGGGTCTTTCTTCGCCTCCTTATCCTTCTTCTCTGATTTTTTCCGCATGCGCAAGGTGTGCCAGGACGAAGACTTCCTGCTGGCACATCAAGATGAAGCGGGTTAGAAAATCAAACCAAGCAGCAAGTGGGGTACTAAAACATCTATATTGATTTATTAGAATGACTATTATTGCAGGTATTTGCATTACAAATGATCTGTTTGTCACTTGATGCATTCATCCTGCCGATTTTGTTATTTTCTTTATCTACTTATTATGCGAATAAAACCAAATAAAGGAAACCGAGGGAAAAAGACTTGTGATAATAAGTACCGAATCATCAAATTGTCAATATGAATGAACTATTTTAGATAGATAAATGCAGATATAGATAGTTTACTTATCCACATGTGGGGAAAGCTGCCGACCTCAACTAAACATGGAGAAGCAGCGTTCAGTTATCATGCTCCAAATATCTGGAACAAACTACCTGAAACCTGCTGGTCCGCTGCAAATCTTACTACTTTCACATCCAGGCTGAAGACTTTTCTTTTTGCCGCCGCTTTTAATTGAACTATTCATATCTTAAACTGCACTGTAACTTTTATTCATGTATTTTTTCTTTTAATGTTTCATTTATTTTCTTTTCTTTTTAATGACTGATTTTAAATGCCATTTTCTTAATGTCTTTCATTTTTGTAAAGCACTTTGAATTGCCTTGTGTTGAAGGGTGCTATATAAATAAACTTGCCTTGCCTCATTTGACCTAATTATTCCTCAACATCTGAGCAGAGCAGTAAATATAATGCATCCTCCTATGATTTAAGAGCTCTTACTTCATGGATCCCTCGGGGCAGTCGGGCACGATGGCCGAGGTGTGTCCCAGCACGAAGCCGGGGATCCAGCCCTCGGCGGCGGGGCCCTGCTCCGTGGCCGCCCTGAACACCAGGAACATGTTCTGCTGGTTGCTGGCCAGGATCTGGACCACCTCGCCCTGACAGACGCTGATCTCATCCTCCTTCACAGCCATGTAGTCCTGGGTCACCAACATGGTGGATACGCTACTGCTGCTGCTGCTTTCACTCTGGGAGGAAACATGACATGGGAAAAACTGTGATTAGGGATTCACTTTGTAGTCTGTCTGCCAGATCATAGAGTCATAATGTGAACACGGAAATGTTGAGAATCCTAAAGATTTATGTTAGAAATGTAGAGTACGGGTCCTTAGCACATAGAAACTGCCGGATGCTAACATGCGCATGTTGGGCATTTTGAACAATTAGCATTAGCTGCGTTATCTAGCATTATAGCTTATTTTGACAATAGTTACAAAACGGCTTGGCCAAGTTGGACAATTTCTGAGTGGTTTTCGGGGTTATTGAGGATGCTGAATCAATTTCTGCCACTTTCAGGATCCAAAATGGAAGCTTTAACCAAAAAGTGGCCATATGTGTACTCTGTGGGCTGATTTTGATGAATTTTCACTCGATTTATTTTTGAAGTTTTAGGGTGGATTGGAGAGATTGTTTTTCTATTTAATAAATAGTGTCTACAATAGAGATAATACTTTACATCTTGTGCTCTCACGTTTCTAACATAAAACTTTGGGGTACTCAACATTTCCGTGTTCACAGTGCTGGCAACTAGACTATGATGCCAAACAAATCTAAAGCTAGTACATTCAGTGAATAAAAGTGAGAGAAAAGGTCAAATCAGGAAGTAGATGTTTGATTAATGTCCACTTGATTTAGTCTTCAGAAAGGATTAGAGTGAAGTGAAAGACAAACAAACAGCAAGTTATTATTTTCTTGAAAAAACAAACAAAGATCTACGTGAAGAAAGGCAGGAATAAGATTAGGATTTTTCATTTCACTCGTCTTTGCTCTGCAGCTCCGGGCAAAGACGAGAAGAAGAGCGTTAGGCTGAATGAGAGGATCTCTGTCCAGTGCGTTTGTAGGAACACCACAAATGTCGGAGGTTAGTTGAAGGAAAAGTACATTTCAGAAACACACCATGAAGACAGCAGCAGGTGGAGGTCGGCCAAGAGGAAGTCAGGTGTTAGTAGAAGCTTTGTTAAGAGTTTAGAAATCTAGAGACAGCCTGGAAAAGGAATCACTGAAGAGCTGATTGAGCTCCACTAGAGAAGGGTTTGAACCCAGAAACTAGAGAAAGAGAGGATGATGCTGAGGAGCAGGCTGTCAGAGATTAGTAGCACTGCTGCAGCGAACAGGAGACAGACAGGCGGACCAGCCTCCCTCTGGGGGGGAGGGGGGGGGGGGTTAGTTGGTGCCGCTCTTACCCCGTTGCTCTGGGTGGACTGGATGGACTGCTCGCTGGCCGACGAGCACGTGCTCATGCGGTCGGCCTCCTTGCTGTGCGTGGAGTGTCTGTGGCTCCCAGATCCAGAGCCGGTCTGGACCTGGGAGGAGTTCTGCCGGACCGGACTCTCCCCCGCCTCCCCCGGGAAGGTGAAGGAGCCAGGCCGGCTGGCTGGGGAGCCCGGCATGGAGCTCCAGAACCCAGATCCGGTTTTGAGGCCTGGGCTGGGAGGGGGAGGAGGGAGGCCGTCCTTACCGAAGGCAGGAGTGGCCAGAGGGGGGGCCAAGGGGGACACGGCTCCTGGCCGCGTTTTGGAAGTGGGTGTGGAGGGCAGGGGCCCAACGGTGGCGCGGGGAACAGAGGCTACAGCACTGGCAGGAGGGGGGGTCAGTGCTGGGTCCTCAGGGGTCTGGAGGGGGCGCTTTCCCTGGGGGCTTCCCCCAGTAGGGAGGGCGGGAGGAGGGGCGGGACTTGGGGACGAACCTGAATCATAAGTGAGCAGAACTCACACCTCAGTCAAATCCTTAATTGTGCGACACCAAAGAAATGTAAAAAGTGAGGACGGTTCGTACCTGACATCTTGTTGGGGCCGTCGGGGTCGGGGGGGTGGCGGAGGGGCTGGGGCAGGCGGGAGGGCTGCGGGATCCTGGAGGGCCGGCGAGAGCTACCCTGGGGCCCTGAAGGGATGGAGGGCTGGGGGCTTTCACTTCCGACTGCAGGGGCCGCACTGCTGCCTCCCCCCGGAGCCCCAACACACGGCCCCCCGCTGGCCCCCACATGGTTCCTCTGATAATCTATTGGTGAGGTCAGAGCTGCGATAAGATACAAAGGAAACCACCATGTAACACACAGTCCCTTCAATACAACATGACCTGTGTTATGCTATGTTGTGTGTGTGTGTGTGTGTGTGTGTGTGTGTGTGTGTGTGTGTGTGTGTGTGTCAGAGATGGGGACTCGAGTCTGCGACTCGGACTCGAGTCGCGCTTAAGTCGCACACACAGAGACTTGAGACTTGACTTGGACTCGTGACCAAAAGACTTCAGACTCGACTTGGACTCGTGTGTTGGGACTCGTGAACAATCATTGTGTTTTCTATTTTTGGCGTATTAAAGGTGGGGTAGGTACATTTGAGAGAAACCGGCTCGAGATCGCTAGAATTTGAAAATACACAACCGGAGATAATCTGCTAGAGGCTGCTACTTCCTTATAGAGCCCACCTCCTCCAACACACACGAACGCGCACATGACCAATGAGGGCACGAGATAAGTTTGTGCCCAGATGGAAGGCTGACAGGCAGGTAGGCCATCCAGTTATTTTAGCTGGGCTCATTACACGCAGACGTGCGCGCCTCTGTTACTACCTCGTAGTAACACAATGGCGACCGGCGGCATACCTGCGGCTGTACCGCTTGTAATTAGGTTCAACTACAAACACTTCGAACAAAACGCCGGCGGCACCAACAAAAGGAGCGCACACTGCAAAGTCTGCAATATCAAAATCAAGGATGCTGGCGCAACAACGTCGGATTTCATCAGGCACTTGAAAACTCACCCGGAGAGGTCAGTCACATTAACGCATGGACGGTTAGCAAACATGTTTAGCTCAGCATCAGCTGTGTAATGCTAACTTAGCTTGCTACTAGCTTTGTAACTGAATATTTGAAAAGATGAGTGAATGTTTGCTTGTCACACTTGTTTGAGTTGAGTGGCGTTGACATCCAACTCTTGACATGACATAAAAAAGGTCGGTAACGTTAATCATTACGTTCCGCTGCCACCATCTACTGGCTAACGTTAAACGTAGAAAATACATAGTTACATACATAAATACATCTGTCTGTTTATAGGCAGGTTACAGGTTTATTGTTGACCACGTAGCGTTAATGTTACAGGTTTATCAGGTTACCATGACACTGGCTTTGAGTGAGAGGATAGAGGAATATGTTTATTAATAGTAGACTTCAAAGATGTCATTAGAGACCCAGTGTATAATAACACAGTAAATGCTTTGAATTTCTTAGATATAGCTGTGCAGTATTCTTAACAGACTGGATAGCAGCAGACAATAGAAGGCTTATTACAACCAGAAGAGACATGAGACTTTTATTTTTTTAGAGACTTGAGACTTGACTTGGACTCGTGACCAAAGACTTGAGACTTGACTTGGACTTGCAAAAAAAGACTTGTGAACACCTCTGGTGTGTGTGTGTGTGTGTGTGTGTGTGTGTGTGTGTGTGTGTGTGTGTGTGTGTGTGTGTGTGTGTGTATATAAAATGAATAGGATTTCAGAGAAAACCTAACCAACTGAAACTTAGGGGCTTGCTCTGTATTTTTAAAAATATAAAGACGACGATAAAAAAGCTCCACTCTCTCAATGCTCAAAAAAAAAGTAAACGAGCAGCAGTGTTTTGCATAAAAGGTAGCCACTATTTCTTTTTTTTAGATAATGTTTTATGCTTGAGGGAGTTTTCTATCTGTTGGTGTCCCAGGAGTATGTTTGTGCAACAGACGGGGGTCCTTGAACACACCATCACTATGCTCCTGTATATCCGAAAGCTCCAGGCTATCTGTGGGCTGCTTTCCCTTACAGTGTGTGTGTGTGTGTGTGTGTGTGTGTGTGTGTGTGTGTGTGTGTGTGTGTGTGTGTGTGTGTGTGTGTGTGTGTGTGTGTGTGTGTGTGTGTGTGTGTATATATATATATGTATCAGGGTTTCCGTTAGCCGGTAATTACCGGTTTTTAGCTGGTAAAATTTATAAAAAACCGGTAAATTCAAAACCTGACGGTCAAGATGTCTGGTAATAATTAGGGAGGCTCCGATCGATCTGCCGCCGGTCATTATCGGCCGATATTCACTCTTAATAGTTTGATCGGTGCTCTCTATAAAGGCCGATCAGGAGAGCTGGATCTGATCGATATGGACATGAACGCGAGTGAAGTGTAACCGGAGCGAGAGAGAGATCAGATCAGCTGCTGAGTCTGACCGAGACACGCAGCTCTGCAGAATCACCTGAAGCCCCGCCCTCTGTTTAGTGCGCTGCAGGAGCTGCATGAGAAACTGACGTGCTGTCAGGAGAGAGGGGAAAAGAGAGGATCCGTTTCTCCCGTGTTATTATTCAAAGTTGATGTAAACTTCTGAATAATGTACGTTATCTACTACAAGTAGTTTGTTTGAATGTAATAATTATGTTGTTTGTTGTTTGTGGAATCATTTATTGAAAAATGTATCTGAATTTTTTTCGATCTGTTACGATTATAAACTGAAGCAATATAAAAATTAACCCCCGTGAACTGAGTTTTAAACATCAGCATATCTGCTCATAGTCCGGTAATTACCTGCTAACGGAAACTCTGCTACACAACTATTATTATTATTATTGAAATATGACCGGTAAGTTTCAAATTTGTCCGGTAAAATAAAATCTGCCCGGACATTTGACCGTCGAGAAAAAATCCTAGCGGAAACCCTGATATGTATGTGTGTGTGTCAGCCTACCGTTGAGGAAGTTGCGTTGGCTCTCGAGTATCTGGCCGATCTGAAGGGTCCACACCTCGCGCACCCCTGGGTGGGCGGAGTGAAGCACGAAGGACTCCAGGGGGGCGTTGGTGGAGCGCGACGTGAGGATGAGGGTACAGAGATCAGTGTCCAAGCTCTCCTCCAAACCCAGACAGTTCACCTGCAGGGGGGGGTCACCGTTATATATACTGTATGTGGCCCAGGCAATTTTAAGTTCTTAATGAGCTGGAGAATTAATGAGCTTGAGAATTTACCAATGGCATTCGTTTCTTTATCAACCAGTGTTTGAACTTGAATATCCTTGACAGAATATTCCCTTTACTAAATAAACTACATTTTTCTTAGTATACATTTAAGTTCACTCATATCATTGTCAGGATATTTAACAATGTTATATCTATGTTATATATATACATATATATATATCCTCATATCGTGTAGCCCCAGTATCTAAATGTGACTCCATCAAGTTTCTTTTTATGATTCACAGGCTAGTTTCTCCACCAGAGGGAGCTATAAACCCTTTCAACTCATAGATCCTTAATTCTAACATCCTTCCTCCTGACAACACACAGTACTAGTAGACATGTTTGCTCCTCATATGCATGTCTGTTACCTTGATGCTGTTCTTGTAGAGGAAGCCTGGTAAGGAGAAACCCTTCTTCTTGTCGAGGGGCTCACTGAAGATGACCACCTGCTCAAAGAGGAAGATTCTCCTCTCCTTCATCCGACCCTCGGTGTCGGACACCATGAACGTGTCCTGCAGCAAGAGGCGACCCTGAGCCACGATCTTCCCCTGGAGACGAAACAAGATGGAAAGATCAGGTAAAGAAACCAAGAGAACGATACCGACAATCGAGTTAAAATTGTTGTTACTAAGCAGTGGCGGTTCTAGAACATTTTACATGGGGTGGCAAGAGGTCATGCCAGGGTGGCATGGGTGGGCGGACAGTACGTGGTATTTTATACTGTATATAACCTATTTATTGTTAATTCATGCCCTAACACAAGTGTTCTTAATGCACAAGAGAAACAAGGTGTTCAGACAAACAATCGGGTGCCCTTTGAGTCCCCCAACCTTACTTCAACAATTTTAAATGAAAGGAAACTACAAAATGTATTTTAAAGGAATGAGTTTAATGGAACAGGTTGTTTTGCATTACAATGTAAAACTAAATATATATATATATATATATTTTGTTTTAAAAAAATGGGTTGTCTTAGTAGTAGACAGACATATTTGCATGTCCTCACTAAGCATTATTTATTACATATTAATTTAATATTAAACAAATCAAAATGGCCACTCATCCCAAAAAGTTGCTGCTAATATAATCATATGCTTGTCAACTTTAACTGCTCAAAAAGAAAATCGGAAAAAATACTTGAATTATCTATGAAATTGCAATATTGACACGTCCCTCAGTTTGTTTCAACCCCGTCAGGCCATACCATTTACCCTCCTATTAAAAATAATGGATCAGTCCATGTGTGATCTGCATTGAGGGAATTACATCACAAAAGTCTTCTGAAGAAAATATGGCAAAGAAAGGCAAGTGTCAGTTTCTTCTCTTACCTATATTTCAGTTTTTGTATTGCCAGATTAAGATTGACAAGATCAACATTTCAACTCCGTTATATGCATTAATAATAGTAAATAATTGTTTATTACAAAATAAACAATAGTTTTGCAAAATATTACAATTTTGTAATGTCCTTGACTTGCATGTGGTGCCATATCTTAGCTGTAGGTGTGTTTCTACAAGTACAGTTTTAGGGAAACAAAAGTTAGGGGGGCAGCTGGGGGGGCAAGGCTCTACAGTGGGGGGGGGCAGCTGCCCCCCGTAGATCCGCCCCTGTTACTAAGGTACAGAAGAACGTGTTTTTGATGGTCATTACTTACATCGTATCCCTGAAGGCGGCCAACATTCATCATGTCATTACATCTTTTTGGCACGATGCACATGACCTCCACTGCTTTCTGTAAAGGTCACAAGGGACTTCAGAACATGTTTGGTTTGATTTGAGTGATTTAGAAGAACAGTGTGATGCTCTTACCTCTAACTCCATGGACTCCAGCCCAGCCTTTTTAGAGTGTTTCAAGAAATCCTAAAAAAATAAATAAATAGTGTGAGTAATATAATGCATACTGAAGGGCAAATGTTTTAGTTTTAGGCCGAGATGTACATTTAAAGACAGCAGGTGACAGGGACATACTGTATTATATAAGTGCCCGTTAGGATTACAAGTAGAGATAAAACAACAGCAATTATTTTTTTACTATTCAGATTTTTTTTAAAGTCTGACCTGCTGATTTTCTTTCTAAAAAATAGAATTCACAGCACACACAAACATGTCGGTAGCTTTTCTGTCATCAAAATGCAAATTAAGTTCTAGGTTCATAATAAAATAATGACTTTAACAATGTCCTCATTTCAAAAGTGCATCAAGTAGGACCTTCTTTTACTCTTACTCAAACAAATACAAATTAAAATGCTCGAGGTTTAGTACTTTAAATTGAGTATTCATTGCAGTATATCCAACTTTGACACGTTATAGTTTCCCAGGAAAGAAACAGGTACAACTTAAAACCAAACACTTTAAATGTATTTAAAAGGCAGCTCTGGCGCCCCCTGCTGTATTGTAACACACAGACCTTGAGCAGCAGCTGGTACTTCATGATCCTCTGGACGGGCTTAATGAGCAGGTCTGTGATCTGCAGCCGCTGGCCCAGCCGCTGCTTCAGGTCCTGCAGGGTCAAAGGTCAGAGGTTACTTCAGAGACTGATGACTACAGGCAGGTTTGTAGCATCTGATGTGTCTCCAAGTAAAAAACAGTGCCAAAATATAGGCTCATACCTCAAAATAGGTGTCGATGTACTCTGAGACGATGTGCTCCGACTTGGGCTTGTTCTGACAGTACACTACGTACATGTTCAGTCTCCGTTCCTTGGTACGAAAAGCACAATACACGATTAAATGTGTACAAGCATGTAAAACATAAAGACACATTCTGAAATTGACTGCAGACGAACCTGTTTGAGAAAGAGCGGTCCCAGCCTGTCGGGGTCCTCCAGACATTTCTCCAACTCCCCGAGAAAGAAGCTAAACACATCAGAGAGAGGAGAGTTAGCTATAACATCTGAACAGGGAAAGTATTCTCCACATGTGTGTGTACGTACTCTTTGTGCCAGTCGTAGATCTGGTAGATGTTGCCAAACACGATTTTGTCTTTTCCCTTCATATCATCAGGGACACCCTCCTCCTTCATCCGAGTCATGTAGCCCTTCAGATGGAAACACAGTCACACATTAATAACAACGCGTCCCCCCAAACATACCACTTATGGATAACTGCGCTGATCAAGTGAGGGGATCCCGGCTTCCACCAATTTGCAGTGTGATTGGGGACAGTGGCTTACACTTTCACACATGGGTCTCCACACAGCCCCTTTCTTTCTTTTCCAAAATGTATTTCAATTCATGTATTTTTTTCTCCCATTTATATTCGCATATCTTTTGTGTTTGTTTTCTTTCTCTTTATGGATTGTGTAAATACAGCTAAATTGCATGTTATGTATTCATGTTATTATAAAAAAAGGGATTAGGGCTAAAAATGTATAAATGTCCATATGTAATTTGTTTTGGTTAAATTCTTGTTTCTTTCTGGACTGTGTAGATAACAGCTGACTTTCCTAAATATATTTGTATTTATTTTTTAAGAAGAAAGTCCAAATGTATTTATTCAGTTATTTATTTCCCTTTATTTTCTCATTTGTCTTTCATGTTTTATTTTGTCTGCATGGACTGTGTTGATGCAGATGAACGGAATGAAAAATAGTAGACACAAATGTGTATTTGTTTGTATAATGAAGCTGACACTGAAATTAAAAACAAGTTAAAACAAACAGCGTGTCTGTAAAGGACAGGAAATGTATTGTACTTCCTCCATTGACCAAAAGCTAGTCTAAAATATAGGCTGTGCCACATACAGGAAAAAACTATTAAAAACACACTTTTATATTTCAGACAGTTAGTGATGTAAAAGCAGTGTTAAAGCGTCGCCTCACCTCCACCACCAGGCCCAGGTCTCTGACATAATCCCTCTCCGTCTCCACCAACTCCAGCAGGATGTAACTACAGCGAAGAAAAGAACAGACATCTTAGATAAGATTCAAGAAATCAGCGTCTGTGATATAGCGACATGAAACAGACGTACTGTCTTTTCTTGAGCACGCTGTTCCTGCGTTCGTCCACCTCGTCCATGGGGGAGGAGGAGGAGAGGAGGGAGTTGTCAGAGGGGTTGAAGGAGGGAGAGCTGCTGTCTCCCTGCTCCACTGACAGAGAGCTGGGTCTGTCCTCCAGAGCCTGAAACACAGAGGAACAGAAGGTAAACAGTGTGTTGTATTCAGCTTCTCCACGTAGTCAGCTGATGCCACTCTTTCTTAAAAGGGAGTCAATCCTACGCAGTGAGAATGAAATAAATGACTAGTTTTATGTTAAATAAGTATGGAGGTCATCACTCTATGATTGGGGGGGATTTCTAACTACAGCAGTGCACCGTTTGAAATGTTTAACACTTAATTAAATGCGTATTGAAAAAATGAACATCTCTCAAGATCACCTCGGCAAAGTTCACACGGCAAGACGCACAGCTCAATTTTGATTTATTGAGTGGCCAATAATTGCTGGCTGGCCTGTGCGTGCAAAATAATGATGACACAGGCGTAGCACTCGGCACTGTGTCGTACGGATTTAGGCACAACTGAAGTCAGCATTTACAGATTTTTTTAAATAAAGTGCAGAGGAAGCCAACAAACGTGTGAGCAGATAATGAGTTCGAGGATGCGCATAAAGAGACACCATTGTTTTAATTAAGGGTGTTTTGTGGGACAACTGGTGCTACTTCTGTACAGTAGCGTGTGTGGAGTGAATCCCAGCCAAAGCACAATGACATGTCGATCGACAGTGACGTAATGATTGTCACAAATTCAGACTCCCTTTCATTGACAAAAACTAGTCATGGTAATTTAACTTTGTATGTAGGGAAACAAAAGGTGTGTGTGTGTTTGTGTTTTCCTCGGTCGTCCTACCATCTTGCTTTTGACCAGCTCTTCGATGGCGCTCACCAGCTCCGCGGCGCTGGGCGTCTCCGAACTGGAGGGACGGACCGACAGGCGAGAAGAGGTCTGAGGAGAAATACAGAGATGAGAGCGGAGAGGGGGAGAAAACACAGCATTAGAACCCGATTAAAATACAATCTAACATCTGTTCCTTCATCTCTAGATCTGTACTTTGACTGGTGTTACTACATCTCTTCCTAGTGAGAAAATAGTGCCATTTAAAGACAAAACTTATACCTCATTTTAGGAGATTTATTCAAAACAATTGAATAAACAACATTTTATCTCTTAAAAAATGACAAGAAACTTCTTGTAAATTGAAATAATCCATTAATAGATAGAAAAAGAAAAAGCTTGATACTATTTTAAGGTTAAAGATCCTGGTTAAGATTTATTTCAAGGTTAGCATTTACTTAAGTTTCGTTATAAGTTAATGTTATTTTTGTATTATTTGAGTTAGCAATGACTCAGTGAACATGTTTGTTAAATGTTAAATGCTGTAGTCTGATCTCAAGTGAAAGCCCGATGCCAGGAGCTCAAATCTGAAGCTTCAAACAAAGTATATTTTAAATCAACTTTAAACGTTAAGGTAGAAACATGAGGCTGAAATCGGGGTGAATAAAACTCAGAAATGGGAAGTCAGGTGAAATGTGAGAAAATGGTGACGGGAGAAGGTCGGGGGCAGAACAAGTGATGGATCCCTTTTTGCTTTCTCTGGTGACGATGATCATTCTTTGAAATAAAGAGAGGATGCTAACAGATGGAAGAGGGATGTGCATGTATGTAAATAATAAATATAGTTCAGGAGAGTCTCACCCTTGCTGTGCTGTGCTTCAAGACTTTCCCCAATTAGGATGTCTGGGTGAGGCTGTGTGCCCTTCTGGCCTCGCCAGCGTTTAGAGATGCCAATTACTCGCATGGGTAATGAGGTTAACGCACAGAGGGTAAAAAACGGAGATGAGGACGAGCGGGCGGGTGAGGGAGGGGGGAGTGAGGGGGTTTGAGGATGATGGGAACAAAGGGGGGCTTTTGGAATTTTGACCTAAGCATTGGGTCATATTTAGATTTTTCATCCAGGGTTGCTGCTTGCTCTGCTGACGGGGATTTTCTACTTTATTCAACTTTTTCAAACATGCAGGAAAAAGCTGCAGTCTTTAGGTTCAAGGCGTTAAAAAATTCACAAATGAGGCATTAAAGCCCTTTTGATCCGTACTGAAACCGACAGAAAAAACATCCACATTGCCATTTATTAAGAGTTAAGAGCTACACGCGTCTTCTCTTTATCTACATTTCCCCATAAGGCCCTAGCTCCTGTGCCAGGCGACTCTACAGCGGTGTGTTGTAGAAACAGGGCTTAAGTCAAAATGAGTGAAACTAAAAAAAGAAAAAGATGGAAGGAAATAAATCTACACTAAAGAAATTCAGGAATCAGAAAAATACAAAAGTTAGGAAGAGTGACTTTCAGGGGACAGAGATAGGTGTTTTTTTTTTTAAAAGCTTAAATCCTTTCACTATAGAAAGTGTTGTTGGAAAAAATAAAAGGGTTTAAGGAAGTTGCATTTAAAGCCGAGGAGCGGGGGAAAAAGGAATTAAAGAATTGATCAAGGGAAGAATCGGGGGAGAGCAGGGCATTTCAGATGGAGAGGTATGGAAACTGAGACAAAGCAAAGACAGGACATAAATCAAGGTAATGCTACAGAGTGGCAAACAGAAAACGATACAACCAGAAAACAAAACAAAAGAGAAACAGAAATTAGTGTCAGAGGAGCCTTCGCTTTGGTCGAAACTCGGAGTGCCTGAAACGATTCATTGCTTTCTGCAGACGGGAGAGTTTGATGCAACATGCCAAGATAAGAGTTATGCATAACAGAAACTACAAGGAGTCACTTCAAAGCTTTGTCAGGAAATGCCCTTTTTTGGGGGGGGGGGGGGGGGAAAGTGGGAGACTGAGATGAGGGAAAATGTAACCTCCGAGAACTTAAAATCATGAAGAAACAGAGCCTGAATAAGAAGCGTTTCATTTCTCTTAAAGAAGGTCACAAATGTTCCTAGGTCCAAACATATACATGATGTAGCGTCATTTACCCTTCAATTATACAAACGTCTATCAATGTGATGGTTTGACTCACTAATATGCTAATGACTCCCTCTAATAAATTGTTAAAGATGTCTTTCCTGTTGGCTTTTTTTTGTAAAAGTACGAACATAAAGCTTCTGAAGTTGATGGGACAAAACTCTCTGCCAGCGTCTCGGCTCATGTCACTATATATAGCTTCTCCAAGGATGAGCTCCAGAACAAAAGTCCTTTCTGACCTACAATTTGAAGAACTCCGTGAACCTACTTTGCAGCACCAGAAAAGTCTAAAACAGTTTGTGTCCTAAATCCTAATTTCTCCCCTGAGACTCTTCCTCCTCCCCCTCCCCCTGCTGCTGCTGCTGCATCATCTTTCCCTGCCCGTCCCTTTGTCTCTGACACGTGTCTCCGCCCCGCTGGGACGTCCTCCCTCTCACCTTGTCGTCCTGTGAGTCTGGCTGCAGCAGGCTGTGCTGCTGGATGGCCATGGGGGGGGGCAGGGGCACCGAGTCGGCCCCCTCCTCGCCCTCCTCCTCCCCGCAGCTCTGCATGCCCGAGGAACTGGACTTGGACAGCGTGCCGCTCGACAGGCCCTCGTTACGAACCCTCTGCAACGAGTCAGGTCATTTCATTCAGAAACAGTCTTAAATACATAAAGTACAATCAGAAGACATGATGGAGATTTGTAAGAAGGGACACCCCGATAAGGGTTATCAGAAGATTTAGAGTCCAGACACTAAACGACAAGTTCATGTATTATTTTGAAACTTTTGCAAGCTAAAAAACACCTAACACTAATCAAACTATAGGCTTATCTAACCTTAACTACTAAATGTGTTTCATCAGTGTTAACAGGGAAAATAATTATGTAAATTAAAGGCATTTCAGTATAGCTGTGATATATTTGGTTAACAGCTGCTGCCATAAGCTCGCTTTAAAGACAGACACCGATAAAGACATGGGATCTTATTGCATACCTTTGGGCTTCTGCAGACAACACTGCATTTGGAACAGATGTTTTGTTTACCCTTCATAGTTGTATGTGTATGCAAGGAGGAATAAGTTGGCACAAGGTCATACAGTCTGTCATTCAGCATATTAACTACATTAAGGTGTTGTAAAATATATTAGACTCAGCATCGTTCTTGGACCAGGATATGGCACGTATCACTTTGTTCTGTTATTTATTTAAGTAAATATATTGCACGGATGACCAAGTCTACATCACAAACTAAATGGAGACGTGATGACCGTGTGAAGTGTCCACCCACCTCCTCCACAGTCTCGTCCTGAGGCGTAGCGGCGCTGTCGTCCGAGTCTTTCTGCGAGCCCATCGTCATCTCGCCGCTCTTCCTCACGTCGCGGCTCTTCTTGTGTTTGTGGGCGAGCTTCTTCACGTGGCCGTCCGCCTTGCCGCTGCTTAGTCTGCGCACTGGGCTGGTGAGCCACTTCCGCAGCGTGTTACCTGGGAAAACACCAACATTTAATTAATGTGGGGAGGAGACGGTAGAAAAGGGAGGTAGAGCCTTTGTTTAAAAATCTAAACAGAATTTATTAGTGAACATTAATTCATTTTCTTTTATTGAATTCTTATATTTAGAGCCTTAACGTTTATTGTTGTCGTAAGAAACGGCAGTAGACTACAGAAGCCCTGACAAAGGAAAGCTAATTTGGGTGATCCATTTTCGTCTGATTTAAACTTTTCTAATGACTTATAGGCAGAAGGATAAATATATTCCAGGATAATCTTTTTTAAAGTTCCTTTTATTGTTTTTACTCTGTTTATCTATCTATGAAACAGGTGGAAAGAAAAGTTCTGTCAGGTGATTTATTTATTTGTTGTCAGGATCATTTTTGTTGTTTGTTGTTGTAATACTGACTTGGGCCACAAGAGGCCGAAGTGCACCACCAGCTATACTTTTAATTTCTCAATTCACTCTGAACTAGTGTTAATTTCGTTGACTAAAACTATGACGAAATATGTTCGTCAACGACCTTTTTTTCCTTGACGAAAAGGAGACGATGACGAGACGGCACCGACAGTAGTAAACAATAACTGTAACGAAATCATCACGCAATATCGTTGACGAAAAGTGACGAGACGAAAATGTAGTTTACTAAATAAAAACTATGACAAAATCTCTCTTTACTTTCGTTGACGAAAAATGAGGAGACGAAATATTATCAAAGATAACGTTACATTTCTGATAGTCAGTTTTTCTCCCAGCAGTTCCATTTCCGGTGCTGCGGCAGAGCAGCAGCTGTTTCTGTGCTGCGCGCGGCGGGAAATTTGAATTACACCGGGCAGCGGCACAATATGAACTGTCAGGAAGACTCGGGTGGTCGAACTCATGGTCTAACTAACCTTATTTAACAGAAAATAAAATGGCAACAACAGGGTTTAGGAGCAGTGGTCGCGTTAACCGAATACCCCCTGTCAGCACGAGTGAGTGATACATTGTCCACTCGACGGATAATAATGGATTATGACGGAAATGTTACGATCCTGTCCGTCAAAATGACTGACAATGAAAAAGTCTAAAGCCACCACTGCTTGGGAGAAAGAAACTATGTGATATTTGGGCCCATTTTCGCTACAATGAGGCGGAGAGAAAAAGCGAACGCATTGTTTCATCAGAAGGGAAGCAATGTGGCCATAACACAGCTGGTACAAACACCACAAACCTGACCAGATACTCTCTGCAAAGCTGCATTCTTAATAATTCAACCTGTGTTTTTCATCAAATAAGGACAAGATATAATCTTATTTATTTATATACTAAAATGACAAATTATTGGTTTTGGCTAGACTAGTTTGACTGAAATGTTCTATATAATCTGATGACTAAAAAAGACTCGACAGTTTTCATTGACAAAAAGTAGACTAAAATAATTAGTTTTCTTTGACTAAAATAAGACTAAAATGCTCAGACTTTTAGTCGACTAAATCTTGACTAAAATGTTTACTGTTTTAGTCGACTAAAATAAGACTAAAATGCTCAGACTTTTAGTCGACTAAAACTTGACTAAATAAAAACAGGATGAAGGTGACTAAATATGACTAAAACTAAAAAGGAAATTTAACACAGGACTAAGACTAAAACTAAATTAAAAAATAGCTGACGAAATTAACACTACTCTGAACAGAAGATATGATGTGTTTGGCAGGTTTTAAACATTACAGTCATGACTTCTTTGCTGAAATTAGTATTCCATGTTTCACAGATAAAAAAATAAGATTATCCAGTTTCCTTTTTCATACCTATTCTTAATTCATAAACACGAGAGATATCACACTTCAAAAATAGATGACCAGATCGCTTTTTGGTCTCTCTCTATTACACCAGCACTTTTCAATAAGAGGTTTTACTTCAATATTGCCCGAGTGGAAAAAGGAGTCTCATGCTGCATGTTTTTTCGTAACATTGATGAGGTTGTGTGGCACAGGAGACCCTACCTGGTCTTTTGGGCCCCGGTGAGGTGTGGGATCCGATGCCGTGACCCGGCTGCAGCGTGGCGGACGACCCCGGCATGATGGAGTCGTTGCTGCACACTGACAGAGTGTCTGGAAGACAAAGTATTTAAATAAGCTTTTGTTTCAGCCCATGAACCGGTGATACACGGAATATTAACCTGTACTGCTTCATTACATACGTATATTTGACCTCCCTAACAGGTACCTTTGTGGTTGTAGATGCCCTCCATCTCCATGGATGAGCGTGAGTGTGCGATGCAGAGCATGGAGCAGGGCACCAGCCCCTCCATGGCGGGGGAGCGGTCTGTGGTGCGGACCAGGCACCAGTCCGGCTTCTCGTGGCAGCGCTCCAGAACCTCCACCGTCTGACCGCGGCGCACCGTCAGCTCGTTGCTGTTGCTCGCCATGAAGTCGTGAATCACCACCGTGAGCTCACAGCCACCGGAGAGCTGAGGGGGGGATTATCAACAATGTTATAATGATAATAAGATACGATACAATATGATGACATACGATACCATTCCTCATGATACAATGTGACAGAAACGACAACATAACAAAGATATCATACCAGATATGATAACATAAGATACCATACCATATGGTATTATACTATACAATATCAGGGGTAAAACATAGAGCAGTTGAATTTATGGATTGAAAAATATGAACAAAGTAGGTACATACAATGCAGGTCGTAGACGTTTTTACATGGGGTCTGACGCATCATTTCTGGTCATCAGTAGGTGTAGGTGTGTGTGTGTGTGTGTGTGTGTGTGTGTGTGTGTGTGTGTGTGTGTGTGTGTGTGTGTGTGTGTGTGTGGTCACCTTGTCGCTGTCCAGTGTGTTCTGTGAAGTGCGGGATGCCAGAGAGATGGTGTCTGGTTGGCTGCTGCCTTCACCCTGACTGTCCAGGTCCTCTCCGTCCCTAAAACAAACACAAAATCATCAATAAAAGGTGCAACGAATTTCCGAGTTGGGCTCCACAATTACATTTAAATTGTCTTAAAATCGCAATGTGGACTGATGCAATATTCAAATCACAGGAAAGACAATATTTGTTAAAGGATACATGTGGTAATGGTGGAGCTACAGAGATATCTCGGCCTACAAATCGTATACTACCGACTTACAAAATAATAGTATTTGCTACATATCATTAAAAATAAATCCCCATTAGAATTGTAATATATTTTCCAATGAGACGTATAATTCAAAAATGATCAGTCCCTCTAATATCGTTAATCATGTCGAGATGCAATATCTGCCAAAAGAAGCACAAGCAGTCATTTGTGCAGCCTTACGTAATTCAGAGTGTCTGTGATGATAACAACATCAGTTTCTTGCAGTGTCTCGTGTTTACCTTCCCCTGCCCTTGTGGTGCTTGGCGGTGGTTGTTTTGGGGATATGAATGGGCTCCTTCAGCGCTCCTCTCAGGTGGATGGAGCGCTCCTGAATCACCTCTCTGATGTGTTTGATCCAGTCCTGCTTGTTCTCGATGCTGGACGCCTGTTCGTGTTGAAAACACGTCGAGGGTTAGAGTCATCGGGAAATTCACTTTCTTTGGAATTCTTGTTTCACTCTGGGTGCTTCTCACAAGTCTGACTTTACCTCATCTCTTATCAACTCAATTTCAGATTATTTTATATTATAAAACAGACAAGTCAAATCAAGCAATCTGATTGGTTCTTATCCGTGATATAATGAGCGTATATCACGGGTAGAATTGTAGTCAACTGTTACATCACGTCCGTTACGAAACTAACTAACATTTAAGGTTATGGATATGGATATGGATATACTTTATTAATCCCCGTGGGGAAATTGTTTCTCTGCATTTGACCCATCCTAGTGTTAGGAGCAGTGGGCTGCCATTTTGAACAGCGCCCGGGGAGCAGTGTAAGTAACGGTGCCTTGCTCAGGGACACCTCGGTAGCACTTGGTCTTGCCGGGACTTGAACTGGTGACCTTCCAGTTGCCAAGCCAAGTCCCTTTCCTTATGAGAGTCTTTTCTCTTTTAAATGATTATTCCTGTATTTTCTTTTCTTAAAGATCAGGTTCTAATAAGTCACTTTCCTACCATGATAGCGCGCCAGAAAACTTTTCCAAGCACATTTTTTTATTGACATCCACTATAAAATCCTGTGTCGTCCCATCCCCTTGCTTTTTACTGTTCATTTCAACCATTTATATGTTCAGAGATTTAAAAAATGTATCCATTACTGCGGCTAAGTTAACGTTAGCTTAACAATTTCCACTTTTTTTTAACACATTTTTATTTATTTTACATATAACAGTTTATTAGCATTACTTTAGCTAACTATATCAACTGTATGAATAGTTAGGAATCACTGTCTAAAATATTTCACTTTACAATCTTTCATTAGGTTTGAAAAATGGATTTATTTTATGGGTCACATGTGCTGCTTTTGATCATCTAGTTCAGGGATGGGCAAATGGTGGCCCGGCAGCCAAATACCGCAAAAATAATCTGTGATGCGTTTGTGTGTATTGTGTTTGTTTCCCGGGGAAACACTCACAAGAAACACCGGCTGTTGTTATGCCTGCTGTGACGTTAAGTTAAGGCTTGTAATTATGCCTTTACAAGCTTAAAAGTTGCATTTATCATCTGAATTTGGCGAAACAAGCTTAATATTCTAAAAACCAAGACTTTGTTTATTTGAAATCAGATGAAAACAAACTGTCACGGACCCTGCCGTGTTATCTATGATTACTACGCTTTTCATTCATAATTTCAGCGGGAGGGAGGGGGAGCGCCGCTGAGGAACAGCAGAGTGCGGGTTGACGGGTGTCTGTGTTGACATTGTGGAATAAGGGGAATGCAGAGACTGGCTACAAGTGTCTTAGGTTCAAGTTAGACAACTAATGTCTGGGTGAGTGTTCATGACTTCATGTTTATGTCATCTTAATGGTTAATCTCAATGCACACATTTTCCGTGCTTTCCAATAGTTTTATTCCACTGTTAAATAACCTGTTCAATACAAACATGCCACTTGTGAAAATTAAATAACATTTCTGTGAACTGATATTTGTTTAGTGAGCTTATTAGAGAATGTTCCCGGAAAGATTTTCAAATGTCAATGAAGATGTCAGACGGACAACTCGAAATGTGAAAGTGTTCCAGGATGTCTCTGCACAGATCGCCCCGCCTACACTGCGTTGCTACCCCAGGACCTAAACTGTAATGGAAATGCGCCAGCGAGGCCTGAGCGAGGACGCTTAGGGACGGTTAAACGGGGCTACCCCGCTGCAAAAATGTGCCATTAGTATATTTGTTAATAATTACATACAACACATGGAATTTGTGTGTGTGTTCCAAGTGAATCTGCGGCCCCCTGGTGGCCAGTACATCAATTATGTGGCCCCCACCACCATCCAAGTTGCCCATCCCTGATCTAGTTCAAGCTATAGATTCAAGAGATGTCAAGAGTTTCAGACTTGTGAGAAGTGAGGGCTGTGTGTCGGGATAGTTCGTACTCACCATGTGTTTGGATCCCTGACTTAGCTTTGAATTTAAAATAGAAAATAGAAAATGTCACTGGTTTGATTATAGCAGATAAACATGACATTTGTTATGCTGACAGAATGATTTGACATGATACAAACGCACAACACTGATATTCTGCCTTGACAGCGCACTGTAGGCCAATTCAATGTGAAGCAGATTGGATGGTTGTGTGTGTGTGTGTGTGTGTGTGTGTGTAGATTGTTATGAGACACACTTCGTTAACAATGCACATATCACATGACAGCATCTCAGCGGTTAGTTTGTAAGTCACCAGTAACATTGAGTTGTAACGCTCAGAAATAAACGTGTGAGGAGTTTGGCTTCATGCTGTTCCAACGGCTCACACTAACTCAAATCCATCTGTTCAAAATTCAAAAACTCAAAGATTTAAAACTCATGCCGTATACATTTCTTTCATAACGCTGTTTGGATCATTAAAGGGTCTCTATTATGCATTTTGGGGTTTTCCTTTTGCTGTATTGTGTTATATAGGTTTATGTGCATGTGAATGGTCTGCTTATGTTTACTTCCATAACTTAGTGACATCACTATGTAACACTAGCATTTTCCATTGGTGCTCCAATACATAATGCGTGATAGGTTAAGGGGCGGGACATCTCGAAGCAGTTGACCAATCACAACAGAGCCAGCCAGCTAAAATAAAGGTCTTTATGAAAATGAAAGCACAACACACTAATATGAAACCTGATAATGAGCATAACAGAAAGCTTGTTTTTCAGTTAGAGAATGGCGACTAGTCACTTTGTAAAGTGGCATAAAGCCAGGATGGGAGACTGTGGGCGTGCAGGGGTTGAATCAGTGTCAGCAGCGTTGGTGGAAGCATGTCAGCCCACAGAGAGATACAAACATCCAGAGAAAGTACAGCCGCACATATACAGATGTGCCTGTGTTCGTTAACGGATGGATCAAAGCAGAGGACAGAGAGACACAAGAAAGAAGACAGAAATCAGGAGGAGGAGAAGAAGAGAGGAGTTTGTCACTACAGAAAGCTGCTCATGCTCAAAGGAGACGTCAGAAAATACAATACGGGACGGCAGAGAATGTGAGTGTGTTGAATATGAAGAGGAGAGCGGAAACTGGGGCAGACCAATACACAGCTTTCAAAAGCATCGTTTCACAATCATATATAGATCCGTCAGTGGCCTCCAAGACTTTTCCTTTGCTGCGATGTTAGCGTTCTGCCTTGGAAAATGTGTATTGGTCAAACCCTTAAAGACGAAGAAAAAGTGAGGATGTGTTTTTTACCTTGAGCACAATCTTGTTGTCGGACGTCGGGGTGCGTCCCACCCACAGAGCAAACTTACAGGGGTCTCCTTCGACGTGCTCCGTCACCCCCAACTCTGACGTCTGGGGAACGAGACGGGGACGATGTGAGCAGATCAGAAATATAAGCGGTACAATGGCTGTTGAACAAAGTTCTTGCTCCAGATGACGTGTTATTTCTTGAGTTATCTGAGACCGTGTTGATTCAGGAAGGGTCAATAAGATCTAACTACAGTACTGACAGTGATGACATGAGGCACAGAGGAACATTTGAAATGCTACTAATGTCAACTACAAATCACAAAAAGTCTATAAACACTCAAAAACGATTTTAAACTCAAGCTTTTTACCGGGAGATTCTGACATTCACCATGTTAGTCTACGTAGGATTTTGAAGCTTAAAAAAAAAAGTTAGTCATTTGAGTATTGATATGTTTGTAAAGAAGCATAATGGGCATAATGGGTTGTCAAAATAAACAACTTCAATCATCAATTCATCAACAAGGAACCAGTAAAAGCAGCTGCAATACTAAATATGACGGCTGCTTGCTTGCCGTTTACTTCCTGCCAAAGCACCTCCACTTATTTTTTACATTTGTAGCGCAATGACTTCAGACATTTGTTTAGACATCCTTGACTTAATTTCAATGTTTGCACACGGCCCTGCAGTCTCAAGCTCCTAAAAAGGTTTTATCGTTTTAAGAACACAGCTATAAACAATTATGCAACTTAAGAACGGTTTCATGAATCATTTCTAACAACCTTTTTTTCAAGGACATATTTAAGATGAAGATATTAGTGATTTGGACCTAATTATCTTAATTCAGTTGCTCTAATCAATCGGATGCATGTTATCCAAATACCTTTCATTGCGTACAGTGCACCATCGTCTACTTACAAACAGTTTGCTCTTGTAGATGTATTTGCTCCTGCCGTTTGAGTCCTTGACCTCCTTGCTGAAGATGAGGGACATCTCAAAGAGGAAGAGGTGGCGCTCCCGACCCTTTCGGATCAGAGTCTTTGGGTCCCACACCTGGAAGGAATCCTGGAGGATGAGCTCGCCCTGGGACTCCAGGTTTTCATCGAAACCTGGGAGAAAGAGGGTTTTAGAATGTTTACTTGATTTATGAAGAGATTTAATTCAACAGACAGTAAGAGATCAGAGCCACATAAATAACGAGCGTCACCTTCCAGCATGGAGAGGTGCATGGCATCGTTGGCTTTCTTAGGGACACTGAGCATCACCTCCAGGCCGTCCTTTATTTCTCCTTTCCCTTCTTCACAGCAAGTCAGCAGCTCCTAAAAACACACACACACACACACACACACACAATCAAACAAGGAACTAATAGAGACGGCCACCTCAGCAGTGAGATTTGAAGGAGTGTTACCTTCAGCAGGAGCTGGTATTTGGTGATTCTCTGCACAGGTTTGATCAGATAGGAGGAGATGGAGTTGGCCAGTCGGTGCCTCTGTTGAATTTCCTGTAGAGAGAAGAACCGTGGTGTGATTGCATGTACCGTACTTTTCGGACTATAAGCCGCGACTTTTCCCCCATTTTTTTTGTACAGCTAACGGCCACTAGGGAACCTCCTAAATCTATGGATTTTACAGGTAATATTAACCACCTTTAACTCTATGGGCTCTATGACCGGTCCGCGCCCGCCACCTTTAAGCGGCGGGCTCCAGCAGGAAAAGCTGGAGGCTGGAAAAGAGTGAGACAGGTAGCGCGCCAAAGTAAAAGTGGAACCGAGAGACAGAACGAGAGCAAGACAGACGGACAATTTAGCTGCTGCGGCTTATATGCAGGTGCGCTTTATAGTCCGAAAAGTACGGTAGATGGAAACACATTGAATATTGAAGAAACGGTCGTTGGTGATACTCACATCAAAGTAGTTCCCAGCATGCTCTAGGATGAGCTGGGTGGAGTCGGGCTTGTTCTTACAGTAGTTCACATACATCTGGAACTTATCAGCCTAGAGGAGGGAGAGAGATGTTTACAATAGTTGTAATATTAATAGCATACTTTAAGGATATACCAGGCAGCTTATTGCAGCGACACATAACCTGCATGCTCTCTGACTGGCAGAATAAACTCTAAATGAAAATATTAAAGTATAAAACAATATATCCAGTGTTGATTTTATCTAAAGGAAACGGATACAAAATATATTTTTGTCGAATAGTAGGTCTGGGAACACATTTTAAATTGGGTTTATCATTAATAATATCAATAATTATAAGGGTCTTGTCCACAAAAGTAGACATGTGGCATCCCAGGTGAAAGCACATCATACTCAGTCACAATACATACCGTACATAATGTGTGATAAAAATGTGATTGGTGTTTTAGCAAAGATGCAATTAATTGAAGTTGCTGAATTGGCTCAATAATATCTTACGAAGGTTAGTTTTAAGACTTCTTTAAAGATGCTGGTGACCAAATGATACGTACCCATGTGACAAAGCAATGCCCAACATCCTCCGGTAGCTGCTCATATTTCTCCAACTCTTTGAGGAAGATACTGACGATAAAAAAATGCAGTATTAAAATGTGACAAACATTAAGACCTTAAAAAAGGAATGACTAGTTATATATCAAAATAGAATCTAACACTCTGTATACAGCTTTACAGAGGCATATAATATATGAAGCTGCTCGAGACTGAACTGTCTTTTCATGTTTTTCATATTAATTAATATTATATTTTGTATTTAAAATTTGATTTAGTTTATTCTGGATCTGTTTAAAATGTGATCTTATTGACAAAGTCCTCAAAGTTGTTTCTTACTTATGGTGGAACTCGAATAGGTCCTGCATGTTTCCAAAGATGATGTGCTCCTTGTTGATGATCCCTGGAGGAATCTCCTCCACGCCACTGGTCATCTCCCACAGGTAGGTCTGAAAGAGACAAACAAGACGGGATTTAAAACAGGTTTTTCTGATTCCTTTCCAGATGATGTGTGAAAAGCTGTTGCACAACGGCGGCATCAGCAGGTTAACAGCGGTGGGTTGTGAAGCTGAACTCACATCCATGCACTCCCGCAGGTCTCGCACGTAGGCTTTCTCCGTCTGAATCAGCTCTGCCATGATGAACCTGGACACACACACAATTCATTTGTACAAAGTCCTCATGCACATAACGATAAATCACCAGCGTCAACCGCTCTCTTTCAGCCCGTCTGCGTAACCCATCTACAGGAATGAATAATGAATGAGGGCCATAACACTGAGTTGGTCATAAAGCATCCTGAACGACTGAAATCACGCTCATGATTTGTGACGCTCGTATAAAATAACGCAGCCTCCTTTTCCTGTTTCACGCTACATGTAGCTTCAGCTGTTGTGTCTGTACTTCTTGAGGAGGAGGAGGAGGAGGAGGAGGAGGAGGAGGAGGAGGAGGAGGAGGAGGTTTAAATCACGCAAATCCATTATGTGCCAGATTTAAATTGAACTCACTCTCAGAACCACTCACAGGTATAGAGCAAGTATGACTACAGTGCTGACGTTGATGTCGACAAGGACAGAGACGGGCATAATAATCATTCTTTAAAGAAACCAACTTAGTTACCTAATACCTAGTCTGCTCAGCTGCAAATGTTGGCACTGGGCCAACTATTTAATTACACGTCCAAACAAACAATAAAACATATCTCCAAGAAGGGGACATGTAATCAAATATATGCTGACTTGCTACTAGTTGTATAGGCGGTAGGCATAGCACGTACTGCTTTTAGCTATGCAGGCTACATGCTAAACACTTTCATTTGGCAAAATGTAAATACTTTTTTAATGTGCTGTATTATAGGAACTAGCTTTTTATTTATAAATATATTTATGTATATTGTATCGACATATTGAGTAGATGAAAATAACGCAAAAACATATCAATTATAAAAATAATAAAAACATTTAAAGACAATTCCATAAAATACAAATTAAAGAAGAAATAAATAAAAAATAAAAAGTATTGTATAAAGTGATTTAAGAAGATAATTCAGTTTTTGGGGGAAAAAGTGGTGACATACTCCTTCCTCCGCGCCGACTTGCGTTTCTCCTCGTTGAGCTCGTGAGCGGCATCGCGCAGTTTGACCTCTGACCCCGGAGCTGTGGCGGGGATGATATCCAGCTGGAGATCCTTACTCTGAGAAGAGCACAGACAAATGAATACGTGACTTGAAGAGGCAGGCGTAACTTCAATGATGTGATTTTCTACCAAAGAGTATGAGCACGTACGGCCTTGTTAGAGTCCGAGGAGATGCCGAGGGCTTTCTCCAGGCTGCAGCGGTACTTGTCCATGCGCAGGGAGAAGTCTCGGTAGCGCTTGTCCACAGCCGTCACCCACTTCTTGATCTCTCCAGCGTGACTGTGGCCTTTCTCACAGAAGCCGTCAGCCAGCTGGATCAGCAGCTTGACACGCTCCTTAGTTTGCTGAAGGAGAGGGGGGAATACAGAGTGTTATAAGTACACACACACATAGCGACATGTATCCGTGTGTGTGTGTGTGTGTGTGTGTGTGTGTGTGTGTGTGTGTGTGTGTGAGAGAGAGAGAGACCAACCTTGGCTGTGATGTGGAAGTCCTCGTGCTCCTTCAGCAGCTCCTGCGTGTGGTGGATACTCGAGCCGGTGGAGGTGTGTGTGGAGAGGTAAAACTCCCCGGTGTCATGAATCCACTCGAGAGCCTGAAGACACCAAAACACACAAACACGGTCAGATCACAAGAGAAAGCAGTGTATATCCACGGGTACGAAGGTATATAAGTTCAGATCGGTGATGTACATTTCCACTGTACCTTACTAAATGGTGAGGGACTGAATTTCATTGTATTCCCTTTCCTGCTTGACCTTTATCCACTAAATGTATCTGCCAGATTTAGTCACTTTGGAGCTCCAGTCAGATTTACTATAACATTATTTCAAAAGAATGTATCATGTGTTATTAAAGGTTAAAGTAAAATAGTATTGATCCCTTGGTGAATTTAACACGGCTCTTCCACCAGCTGCAGCATGAACCCGTTGAAATGCCTCGATAACTATAATCGAATAATGTACTTTATACATTATTCTGCATAACAAATACTTATCAAAAGAAGTAAAGATCGGAGTACTTCGTCCACCTCTGCTTCAGCTACACAAATGTCAGTAAAATAAATGCAGGTGTGTGTTTTTGTGCTTCCTGTACCTGTTTGGCGCTGCGTTCAAACACCACGTACTGCTGACACTGGTCCAGCCGCCGCTTCCTCATCGTCCAGAAGTGGAGGACACGGTTCTCTCTCTGCAGCAGCTCATTGAGGATGTCTGAAAACAACAGAAAACAGATTCAGATCACAAGTTCCCAACTATGCAGGAATTTTGCACCAAGTCTTGGCTTTAAAGAAAGTATATTACATAACAATAATGTGATGATTTAGTCAAATTTGATTTTATTCTTTTTCAGCATCTTGTAAAAACACCTTTATCCACTGCTCTTAATAAATCACTTTTTCCATCACTTACTTTTAACCTGCTGTTCTGGTGCTTTCACGTGGCTCATCATCCCCGGCATGTTGACGCTGTTCCTGTGCATGTACTTCAGGAAGACGTCTGCGTTTCTTCTGGCCAGAGTGCATGCCTGGTAGGAATATTAACACACACTGAAATCAGAGGTGGAACTTGACACTATTCCAAGGGGCCATATTGATCATGTTGTGCGTTACCTTGAGGAACGCCTCCTTCTGCTCCAAGTGTTTGCTGATCATGGGGCTGACGTGGTCCGTCTCACAGTTGGGTCCCAGTTTGTCGGCTCCTCCGCACCAGTCCTCCTCTCTCTTGTACTCCTGCTCCAGGCTCTCCAACACACTGCACACCTGAGGGGACACACTCACTTAGTCTGGGGAACACAGGAGTTATGGTGGAGAAGATAAAGTCACATTGAGTTCTGGAGACTCCTACCTGTTCAGAGGTCTTGTAGAAGGCCACTGAGGCGTTGACCAGCTTGAGTCTGTCCTCCATCTTGAGCATGAGCTGCTGCCAGTGGGAGGCCACGCTCTCCGCACAGTCCCTGATCAGGTCCATGTCGTAGTGGTTGGCCTGGAGCAGAGCCTCGGCCTTCTGTTGGACCTGCAGCGCACTCTGGTGGGTTTTCTGCACACGGGGAAGACGTGGAGAGAGGATGGGGTTAGGATGACAGAAGATATTGAGCAATAAGGTCAAATCGAGGTTAGGGTTAGAAACTGATGGGCTAAATACACACTGTCTCACCTCAATGGCGTGTTGAAACTGTTCGTGTTCCCTCTGCAGCTGCTCAGCCTCCTGCAGCGAGCTGGCTGTTATGAGACCGGCGTTCAGCATCGACTCGCCGTTTCGAATCCAACCCAGAACCTACAAAAAAAAGACGGAAGCTCTGTTCAAATCTGACCAATTCCAATGTTATTACTACTTCAATAAAAATTCCAGACACAGTGGAAACCTCTCAGTACTGTGTCCGTCCATGTTAAGCTGAAACTTGTAAAATAAATAAACTACTGTGCAATGTATAATTCAAATACACTGTAATACATTACAGAACCTACTGTTTATAAAATATAGATTACATAAATTGGTACATGTGTATATATACATTTCAGCCTGCAGATGGCGCCCTGCCTCAGGTGTAGCTCTGTGTTTCTCACCTGCTTGACCTCGGCCTGCAGGTGCCTCAGCTGGACGCACTGCTCCAGGTGTCGTCGGTGCTGCTCGGCGGCCAGGTCCAGTTCTTGCTGCTTCTCGTGGAGAAACTCCAGCAGGTCCTGAACCCGCGTCGCCATGTCAACGTCCCGGTCGCACAGCAGCTCCACGCCTGCAGGGGAAACACACAGCGAGGTTAGACAGAAGATAAGACGATGATGGAAATTGCACAAAAATGACCACAATATATCAAAATAGAGTTATAAATACAGCATGTTTACGTATACATTTATATATTCAGTTTAATATTTAATATTCCATCGCTCAGATACTTATGTATATATAATAACTTGCTTTATATCTTGTTAATTTGTAAATTCAACATGTATATTTTCTACTTTCTGGTTTATTTCTAGTCTTTTAAATTTGTATTGTACAATGTACAATATGCTGCTGCAACAAAAAATACGTAAGTACTATCTATCTTATCGTAGAAATAAGAGATCAAAATGAAACAGCAACTAAAGTAAGATACCTTCAGTGAACAGTTACATTGCACACTACTTTGAAAATAAAAATGCTACTTTATGTTGAAATAAGTAATAATCCACATTGTTATTGTTACCAGCGTTTTCTCTTCACACGTCAAATACCCAAATCTCTAATTAGTAATCACATTGGCATTAGTCCTACCAAACAAACCTCCTTCATAATAACCGCTCTGTGAATCATGTTCTCAGCACGTTTCCATACACGTGACATGATGTAACCGTGCTTTGTGGGGTTTTACAGAGCACCTATTAGCATGTGAGATCACAGGTGAGTTATTATAGTTGATGAGTGGGAGCCTCATCACAAACACCGACCCGACACCTACACTGTATCAATATTATACTAATGTAGCCAACACAGAGATACGTGCAGCAGCAGTGAACAGGAGCTGTATCCTGATGAAACCCTCAGTCGCACCATGACTGGTGTCTGATGAGGCGACAAACATCTCTTCACCTCTACGGCACAGACTAGCAGTATCACAGGAAAAGAGAAACAAAACTACTTTAGGAATTCACAAGACATTTATAAGCATGTTATGCCTAGAAAGAAACCTGGGGAAGCAGAGTAAAGCATGAATGAGCCTAAAGCCCTGAAATGAGTCAGCATTTTACCACCATCGGTGAAATCAGATCTGTGTTTAACACAAGCTTAAGAGATTCTAACGTTTCGTTCTATGAAATAAAATACATCAGTAAATACCCCACTGGTGAATGTCCAGAGAAATGCGTAAAAACTACGGCTGTTTAAAAAGTGCCTAATTGAGACTAACTGCATTAACTCTTTTAAAATCATAAAAGCAGTGTTAATATATAGAGATTATTCTGCTGAAAAAAAACATGTAAGTATCAAATACATGTGTTTTCCACAAATCCATTTTCAGCAGTATTCCAAAATCCAGTGGTAAATCCCATCGCTTTACGACAAGGGACATCTTGCAAAGCTTACTTCTGGGTCGGCCTACAAACTACGTCATCACTGCACCACCAAAACAAATTCTAACTGAAGGTAAGCTACCAAAAGAGGACATACCAATGGACGCAAGGAAAGTGATTGTGAGCCGACCGCTTTGTTGTCGGTTCCTTATAACAGCCAGTGTTGGCGTAGCACTCACCAGAGGCCTGCACCTCGTTGACGTACTGCAGCAGCTCCTGGCCCTGGTGGATGACATCGAAGGTGAGGTTGTTCATGGTCAGGGCTTTGTCAGCGTGGTGCTGCAGCCGCTGCTCGGCCAGCGTCAGATCCTCTGTGTCGAATTCTGTCATCTGACCCGTCAGCTCCTCGTTCCACGACTCCAGGTCAGAGATGATCTGAGGGAGGACAAGCGATTCCATTTGAACGAGGCTACACACATATGTATCCACAATGCTGAAAGGACAATGGATCTGAAGTAGTAACACTTATAACGCATATATTTTCTAAACTGTATTACAACTTTGAGCTTTCTTAGGTAGATTGTCTTAGAGATTGTAGCACTAAGTTTGCATCAGGACTAGTCACATCTTTACTATTTTAATTAGTTAAAATGTCTAAGATTGACCACAAGTCACTCAGACACACACGGCCTCTCTCCTCGCAGGCAGACTCACGTCGATGGCGTCCCGCTCGAAGATGCGCAGCTGCAGGAAGAGCTCCAGTTTGATCTTCCTCTCCTGGAAGAGCTCCTCCATCTGGGCCTGGGCCTCATCCAGCTGCTGCAGCACGCTCTCGATGTGGTTGATGGAGCTGTTGTGGGGCGTCTTGTTGCTGGAGATGGCCGAGTCCCTGCAACAGAAACGCACAAACAGCCGTAAAGACACAGCGGGGCAGGATGCCAGGAGATCTTCAAGACTGCTGCCTCAGTGGCCGACTCAGCGGTTAAACAGCAACGCAGTACTTTCAAGAAAGGAAGTTAATGTTCATTTAAATTGTGGAAGTCGGCATGAAGAAAATAGGGACAATTTCACCTTTAAAATGCAATTGTTCAATGCTGGATTTTGTAGAGTAGGCTTTTTATGTTGCGATTGCTTTTATAACATATTTTAACTTGTGTACTACAGCTTATCAGCAAATAGTCTTTCTGCAACTCTCAATAACGTCCCACACATTATTTAACAATCTGCTGTCTTCTGTGTTTTAATTTTGTTTTGTCAGTCCAAATCCCAAAGATACTCAGATGTATATGAAATAACAAAAAAGATAAATGAGGACAATATTTCCATATTTGTAAGGGTGTCGCAGTACTTTCTGCAATTCATTGTATGAAAAAATACTATGATTTACACATCGCAAGTATTATTCTTGGGTCAAGATTACCCCTTTTATACGCACATATTACTTTTGTGATATTGATTTATTTTTTCAATAACATGTTTTAAGTATCGTTCCATATGTTGCTTTTGTTCATTGTTATATTTATAACACTGTTGCACCACAATGCATTCCTACTGAAAACATTTCCTACAGCATACTAAGAGATCAGATTTCTAATAAAAGGAGAAACGCTGGTGCACACGATGTGGACGGCAGATTGAGTGTGAGAGTGAAACAGATGCACTCTCTGATTCATCAATCTGACAGATGCAAACATGCATGATGCACCAACACCAGTGAGTTTACAGAGAGCACAATATGAGTAAGCAATAGCCGTCACATTGATCCTGATTGGCTTCAGGTTGATTATTCTGCGTGACAGATGCACGCCCACACTCAATGCGGTTTTATATGTTTCTGGACTGCGCAAGGTTTATATTTATTTTTGTTTAGAGCCTAGTCTCATGCCAGAAGCGGACTCTAGTGGGCAGGTCAATGAGTTTAAAATGACGTGACACCAGTTAGACAACGGGAGGTCTCCAAGGTGGTACCAACATGTGTTTATTTATAATGCAGGTCGAAGTGTTTAAAGGTCCCATGTCATGGCCATTTCTACTGATCATAATTCCATTGTTGAGGTCTACGAGAATACATTTATATTGTGCCATTTTCCAAACTCACATTGGTTTCTCACAGCATCTCTGTATAGTATGTGTATTCACTCTCTGTCCTAAACGGCTTGTTGGAACTCCTGCCCCCCCCTCCCTGTGAGCCCAGTGGCCATCTGCGAGACAGCGAGACTCAGCGAAACCCACACACACCCGCAGCCTGGCTGGGAGTTTGTGTGTGTGCCCAGGCTGAGTTCCGCGTTGTCTCGCCGACCTCACACCAGTGAGCCGGCTCACACTGTCCGCTCCTCGCAGCAGCGAGACTCGCAACGTCCCGCCGAGTGTGTCTGAGGAAGTCCGCGGATTGGTCCAAACGTAACGGCTCCGCGGACGTAATGTAACGGCTCCGCAGATTGGTCCATTTCCATTCGGAGCCGTTACATTACGTGACTAAACCCGAAATACGTCACTATACCCAATAAGTAAACTCCCCAACGAGGCGTTCTGGGGCAGCATAGACAGGTATGTTCTGTGTTAGAGTTGTACTCGCTACAGGGTGTACTTTGAGGGTTTGTGACTCCGCAGACCGTTTCCATGCAGAAAAAGCTTCATAACACACAAGGGGACGGGTCATAACCGGAAAAGCATGACATGGGACCTTTAAGTCGGTAAAGCCAAAAGATCTATGGAATCTACATAAATATAACCTTCAAGACTCAACCGTGACTACATGGTATTCATTAAAGGTATCTGGGCGCTTTATACGAGTCATAGCTTTAAATTAAAATGGTATTTTTGATAATCTGTGAAGTAGAGATCCTCACCTCCCGGTGGAGACTGGCACACTATTAGACGTGTGCTTATAAAAGCAGAATTATGTAAGAATTCGCACTGGAGCCAACACGCCAGGGACGGAGAGAAAGAGATACAAAAAAAGGGGGTGGATGAAGAGGGAGGAAGAGGATGAAGAGGGACTGGAACATCCTCTGGATAGGTCCTCTCCAACACCTCCACCCATCCTTCAGCTTTGCTTCTACTGTCTTTTTTTTATTAAATTGACTGTTCATTGCATATATTTACATATTCACACTCACTTTATTTCCAATTACGTCCCTACCCTGCCAACACTTTATTGAGACAAAGCCAATTATCTAAGTTGACCTAAAAATAAATGTTTCTTACGTATTTATTGCCACACACGCATCATCACTACTATTAGTAGTACTAGTTTAAAGAATTGGTTATGGTCAGTTTATTGGTTTTTACTCTAGTTGCCCGATTAAACTTCATTTTGTTTTGGATTCACATTAGAAGTAAAATTAAGGATGTATACACTTTGTTTTTTAGCTTATTTTAAATGTTATGGTTTGATTCAGTTCCACTTCTAGTAGATCTAAAAGATATTGTTACTGTACATAGAAGAATATATTCATAGTTGACTGGCATTTAATAATGATAACACACGTAAAAAGTAACATAGTGAAATAATAACCTAAAGAGCTTCAATAAACATAAGTATGTAGACTAGAATAATCTCTCCTTCACAACACGTCATTTGCTTCCACCGATGATCTCCCCATTTGTTTTTGCTTAGCACTGGTTTCATGTTCAGCCAGGTGTCGTGATCAGTACCTGAGCTGCTGGATGAGGTCTTCGCCCTCCTTGATGACGTTGACGGTGACCTGCAGCGTGGTCTGCTGCTGCTGGCCGAAGCGCTTGATCAGATCCTGGACCGCCTCCACCGACTCGGCGTAAACGTCGTCCAGCAGCTCCTTCTGCAGCTCCTCCAGCCACGTCCACAGCTGCGGGAGGACATTCATTAGTACACTGAAAACTGTCAACAATAAATAACATGGAACAATGTCCGATTGGAAGTTGCGTTGAAGCTCACACTCAACATTTTTGTCACAGAACACACTCACTGTGATCACACCCTGACATGCCAACAATCAGTGACACACATTTGCCGTCACTTTACCAGTTATGAAAGCTGCTAAATTACACTCACGGAGGACAGTTCAGATTCTGTAATTGCATGTTCAATTCTAACCTCACCTAATCTGACCCTTACATTAACGCTATCACTAAACTACCTGTGTACGGTACAGTGGCCGTTTACTCAATACAAAAAACGTGTCTCACAAATAGCCTTGTAAAACGCAAGTATAAGCAACATTACAATAGGATATCTACAGTTCCTAGGCCACTTAGTCTAAAAGGATTTCTTAGTTATGACTTGTGTTCCCAAAAAAAATCCCAAACCTTTTGTAGAGACCTAGTGTAGTTACGGAAGGTAGATAAAACTTGAATGAGGGTTTACTGAAAGCAAATAACTGCATCACGGCAGATGAATCCCATCCAACATACATCTTTCGTTACTATGTAATCCGTCATGCCAACATAAACATTTACTTCCCCCCCCAAAAAGAGCTTGAGTGGCTCTTAAACCAGGTTTCAAGTGAGGACTTAAAAATGCCCATCTCTGTGTGACTAACTGCATAAAAGCGAAACAACACACACATCAGAATTTAATCTGGTAATTAAATTCCCCTTGAGAGCGCTGTGAAAGCTCTCATCCACACAAACGGGCAGCCCACCATCCACTCCAGCGTTACGTCACCCTGCCCACCTCTTTGACGTGTGTGTGGAAGGCGACAGACATGTCCAGCAGGACTTTGCGCTGCTCCACGCGGCGAACAAAGTCTTGGATTCGGTCTTCGAGCTGGTGGGCGGCCTGGTAGATCTCCTCCGGGTCGCACTCTCCCGTCTGGGCCAGCTGCTCAGCCGCCTCCAGCAGCTTGTCTGCATTCGTGTACGTATTCTGGTCGGGGATGGAGGGGGAGATTAGCCCAGGAAGACCATAACAATGCAATTAAAATATATTCAGGTTTCATGAGGAGATCGAGAAAGAGTCGAGGCAGAGAGGAATTTAAATCAGGAGACAGGAGGCGTGTGCACGGATAGACAGTGATAGGACACGGAGTAATTGAGAACTAGAGGAAGGTGTTATAAAGAGGAAGAGAAACGAATGGCAATGTAGAAAATAAAATCACCACAACTTTGTCAGATTTTAGCAGTGGTTAACGATCCTTTGCTTAATTAATAGCAACAACACTGCAGTAAAAAATCCATAAGAAGAAATAAAATGTCACTTAGGTAATTTGGAATAAAATTGAAGTTAAGACTCAAAAATAAGTTCGAATTTTCCAAGAAAAAAAAAAATTCTACGTTGTATAGTCTTGCTTTGAAATTAAATTCCCTAAAACATTTTACGTTTATATAAATAATGAAAATGATGTCAATGCTGATTTGACAGTGAAAATAATAAAAAGCACCGTACTATGACTATGGGCTATTTCAACATAAGAGAATGTCATTATCTACACAGTATTTGATATACTGGCTTGAACCAGGTGGGCAGTGAGAGTGAGAGAAAGCTACCTGCGCCACTTCCTCAAAGTCTTCGTGGCGTTTCTGCAGAGCTCGGGCTCGGTGGAGAGACTTCCCCACGCCCGTGTGTTTGCTGAGGAACGCCTCGCCGTGGTTTTCGATCCAGTCCAGCACCTGTGCAGAGGAAACCATGAGAAACGACACACAGGTTAGGAAATAGGCGACCACAAGGGGGTGCTCTGAGGTCGTAGATAAACAACAAGTATTGACGATAATCGAAATAGTGTGTAAGAGAAGAGGAATGACAGAAATAATAATGAGTATTGTACGAGGCGTTGCACTGAGCCGTTTATTTGTCACACTCCTCTCCCTGCACTCTGTCCTTCGCGGCGTTATTGCACAAAAAAGCATCTGCACGGACATATGACCCAATTCAGTTTCCATGGAAACAGTTGCCATGTCAACACCCTCAGGAATGCCCACGATTTTTTTGTTGTGTATATGTACGATCAAATCTGATTATTGATTATAGCATGCTGTTTTTTAAGCCTTTATTTACATTTAAGGCATTTACCCAATGTTTCCTTCTAATAAATAAACTAACTCAAGGACATTTTGATAGAAAACATGGCCTTGCATATTAAAACAGAAGACCCTACTATTTTCAAATTACTATCCAACCCTCTCCTGTTGTACTGAAACAAATTGTAATTATGCTTTGTCCTGCATTACAATGTGTGCTTACGAATAAACAGAAACATACATACAGTGTGTGTCTGTGTGTGTGTAGGAGTGTGTGTACCTGTTGGACGTCCTGTTGAAAGACGCAGAGCTGCAGACGTTGGTGAAGCCTCACTTTGCGGTGTTGCCAGATGTTCTCCAGCTGCCTCTGGTGATGCAGCACTTCGTGGATGATGTCCAGGACGTGGTGCACGGCCTTGGAGTAGTTGGCCGATGCTGTGAGCGTATCAGCGCTGCCCGGGGTCAGAGGTCGCTGCAGCTTATCCAACAGGGCTTTGCCATCTTGGCTCACCTAAAGAACAGTAAGGCATCAAGTGTCATTTATTTTTACTCACAAGGCAAACGCGTAAGAACGAAAAGAAACGGGCAATAAAGTGTTTTGTTTTCACCTAGAAATATCTACACATGTATAGCTACAGCCAGCAAACTGTGTGTATAATTACCTGCGAAAGCACACGCTTTGGCGTTTTAATAGAAACGTAAAAAGGGAAATGATAAATGAAAAAGCCACAAATGAGGAATTGGTGAGAAACACAATGAAAAGTAATCTTTCTCACTGTACAGATGCAACTCCTTCAATATTGTCAGTGCAAAAGTAGTCATCTATTTCAAATTAAATGTTCAGTATAGAGTTGTACTGTGTAGACTTAAGCTGAAAAAAGCTTTCATTTGACTTTATCCTACGATATCGTGCCAAATGTAATTCTACCCCAAACAATTTGAGCTGCATTTTCCCATGTTGTGAGAGCAGACTTCATTTTAAAGTTTAACTTCTATTAAGAGGGACAAGTTCGCAAAGCTACTGTATGTGAATATGTTTTAAAACAAACAAAACCTCTCTGTGGGTGACTCGTATAAGTGTATTAAACAACCTAAACAACAATGTGGTGTAAATGCTATTTTCTTCTCCTTGTTTTAATGCACGTTAGTATATGTATGTAAAGTGTGTTTTTTACCTCAGAGTAGGCAGCGGTGATGTGCTCGTACAGGCCTTGGTGGTGGTGGATGGCGTCTTCAAGATCTTGCAGCTCAGAGGGCAGATCCACCTCGCCACACGCCTTGCACCACGAGTCCACGTTACTCATGTACTGCAGGGGGAGAACCGCACGCTTCATTTACACAGACTCAGAGGTAAAGCGCTTCACATGAGACGCGGTGCTGTATACATCCAGCTGCTCTTCCCAGGAGTCACATGGAAGTCAGACATGCAGGAGTGTATAAGACACAGCCTGAGGAGCATTTCTTATACTATTACTCAGCTTTAAAGATGCACAAATGTCCATATGTGTGAGCTCTCTTAAAGCTTTTTCAGGAGAATTATACATGGCTGACTGTGCTGTTCATAGCCTGGGGAAACTTCTTAGAACTTGTAGCACACCCGTGGGAGTGAAGGAAAGCAAAGCAATAAGGAACGCTACGGTCAAAAAGATGATACAAGTTGAGGCGAAGTCATTATTCTCTTTTAAAGCAGTGATACTTGGAATAAAAACACGAGAACAACAACGATATAAAATGAACTCCTTAGTGTGTAGGAGGAACTTTTTGAAAAAAAAAAGCTGTTTCTATTTCAGCTCACAAACATAAAAGGCTGGTCTGATGACGGCAATATTCCAGCGTCGGAAAAGTCGTACCACCCATGTTCCCTATTTGGGATTCTGCTTGTGTTTCCCTTTCCGGCCATGAATTGTTCCATAGTGGCTCGGCTAATGAGCACAGACAGAAATAACATCTCGATAACAAATGCCGTATTTATATGCTGCAACCCTGTATGTAAATATATGATAATGCGTGCATATGTGAGCCTTTATAGATTTAATGAGGCTGGGGGGGTTTTTTACAACAAAAAAGTGTTTGCATACGTGTCCGTGTGCATCCGTTAAGATAGTGAAGGTCAACACCTCGGCTCGTTCCAGAGGGACATTAATGTGAGTTTTATTGAATTCTATTCCCACTGTTCCTGACTTTAATGACGTGTTGCATTTGGGGACACACGCTTATCTGCTTAGGTTATTCTGAGAATTAGACAAACATATGATGTGATAATGAATGAGCCTCAGACATGTTGGTGAGGCCTGCTCAAGTCTGGATCCTTCACTATGTTCTATATTGTTGCCAACTTAAAAGACCGTTCCTCTGTGTATATCTAAAGCAATTATCAATCAGTAATCCAGAGAAAATGTATTGTCAATAATAAGAATGATTCCTTCATCATATAAATCTTTTGTAAAGGAAAATATAAAAACATCGTCTCTTAAATGTGAAGACTTCCTGCGCTTACTTGCCATAAATGATTGATGATCATTTAGTTTAGAATGGTTATTAATACAAAACAGCAATTTCAACATGTCTCCTCGGGTAAAGAAAAAGTGTACGTTTTTTTACCTTTGAAAACTGTTTATTTATTGACTTAATATTCAGCAGATGAATCGGTGACAGACGCAATCTTAAGTTGCAGCCAGTGTTTCCGCCAGGCCAGGGCTGAGAGGAACATCCCCTCCAACAGAGGGATGTTCTTGTCCTTTTTCCTTTTCGTAATTTCAAGCGATAAAAACTCTCGATCTTCTCTCTAATTTTTTTATTTTTGTTTTACGCCCTCGGCTCGAGTTCAGGGCGTTCCGAGCTGAATAAGGGCGTCAAATGACGGCAAGACGCCCCCCTGGCGGAAACGCTGGTTGCAGCTGTATATCTGTGTTTTTGAACTCACCTGGTCACACTTCTGGTGGAAGCTGGCGGACATCTCCAGCAGCGTGCTGCGTTCGTCCAGAGCCGCCGCGAAGGCCTTCCACTCCTGTTCCAGCTGACTTGAGATCTGCTTGATCTGCTGCGAGGCGTAGTGACCCGACTCCAGCAGCCGGTTGCCCACCGACATGATGCGGTTTATGTTCACGTACACGTTCTGCACAGAGAGGCGGAGAGACGGGTTCATCAAATGGGGCGAGGGTAGGGCTAGAAATGGTATCGCAATATTTGACGAATCAAAATATGTGATAATTATTATTCTATATCATTCTGAATTAAATATGGTGCAGAGAACTTCAGGCCTAAAACACTGTATTCCACAGACTTGATACAAAAACCTATTTCAATGATAATTGAACAATTAAAAAAAAAGAGATAATTCCCTCTATTAACGCGGGTTATATCGCAGTTGCAATGTCAGTCATATTAATTGCAATTAGTTAGTTTTTTCAAATCAAGCAGCCCTAGTTGATGGATATTAAGCACCAGATAAGAAAAGAGAGATTTTAAAAATAAAGAACAGTAGAGATGAGAAGATAGGCTTGAGGAAATAGTTAATTGCACGCTGTAAGTAAAAGAAAGGCATAAGATTTTAAATTCACGCCCTAGTTTCTCATCTTAAAGCAGAAACTCGAGCAGCTACATCGATTTCTGCTATCAATGGTTTAGCAACGGTTGTGTAATACAGACTGTGGATAAAGAATATTATTACTGGCTGCTAATGCGAAGAAAACGTGTGTATGCACAAAAGCATAGGCTGCTCCAAACAAACACTCAAACACAGTACTAGAGGTTGCCGCTAAGTGCACAACTGTATGATTACAGAGTGCAGGGCAAGGGCCTCGATACTCCAAGTGGGCGGACCAGCATCACCTCCTGCTGGGAGTCTGTGTACATCTTACCATGCAGTTCATAGCGAAGTGGTTGTGCTGGGTTTGCAGCTCTATAGCGTGGGGGTGGTTGTTGCCAATCTCTGTGTAGCCTGCCATGAACAAACCCTTGTTGTGCATGATCCAGTCAAACATCTGAAGCACGGGGAATGACAGAAATAAAAAAACATTGTTAGCCGAATGAAAACACGAGTTACGGGATCACCATTAACCTGCATGGATCATTGCAAACAGCAGGTGAAGATAAACAGTCGACACTTAGATCAGTGTGTGTGTGTGTGTGTGTGTGTGTGTGTGTGTGTGTGTGTGTGTGTGTGTGTGTGTGTGTGCGTGTGTGTGTAGAGTTGTCATCTTTCCAGGCCAGATACAGAGAAATGGACTGCCGCTATTAAGAGTATCCTCTCAGGCTCTCCTCGAGAACAAACTCGTGGCCTATGGTGTCCTAGCAACAAGCTCCTACGACTGCAGCGCCTTCTCTCTCTCCGTTGCTGCAACCTGCTTTCTTATTCTACTCCCTCAAACATGGATCTCTGAATTCCTCTCCCCCTGTCTCTTTCTATTCTGCGCTGCAGCTGTCATCACCTGAGCGTCGGGGAGGCAGCCAGAGAAGGTGGCTTTGAAGCTGAAGGAGCTCTCCTCCATCTTCCTGTCTGTCACCGTGGGATGTGGTGCCAAGGTGCAGCTGTTCAGATTCTACCTCTCGTTTTATTCCAGAAAAAAAGTTCAAGCCACTTTTAAAGCTCGCAGTATATCATTTTTTGCCCAATGGGGGTTTGTAAAGCAATATAGTTTGTCATGTCATTCAGCTTCTCGCGGTTAGGATTACAACGTTATTCATCGTTCAGGAGGTTTTCACTATTTGCTGGAGTCTACTCCTCTCCTAAACAAATTGCCCCAGTGATTAAAAGTACTGAAAACCCTGAATTAAGCAGTTTGGTTTTAAAACATGGATCTTCTCACAACGCTATTTGGGGTTTGCTACGCTTGTTTTTCTGATAACTTGAAATCCAGGCGTTAAGGAGGGTTTTACTTGGAGCCGAAATACCTACAGAGGACTACTCCTTCACAATCAAACCATTCAATGTGACTAAAACCTTTAAAAACACTGAATAAAGCAGTTATACATAACAAATCTATGTTTATTTAAGGATGTTTTGTTTAGCGTAACCTTACTCTGGTTAAAATATATGGTTAAAAACAGTTAAGATTCAAGTCTGTTGGATAACAGCTTCTGTACAGCAACCGTAACGCGTGTTCAAAGAGCATCACCTTTACATTTGGAACGATGTATGAACCCAACTTAACAAAAGATATACCATAAGTCTAGTCTTTTTTTCATCATTATTGAATGGAGAAAGCTACATATGACATCTTAAATCAATGCACTCTCTGGGCGTAATGAAGTTTTTGTTTTTATTAGCAGTTGTCCGCCTCACAGTGATCCCCAGCTGAGGCTATATTGATTATCAGTACACCACTGCACATGCTGTATGACCCCCCCCACCCACCTTCTCTGCATCCTGCTCGAACAGGCGCAGCTGGAAGCACTGGTCCAGCTGCAGCTTGCGGACGTGCCAGGCCTGGTGGAGGTGCTGCCGGGTGGAGTGCAGTTTGTCCAGCAGCTGGGTGACGCGCGGCACCAGGCCCTGCGTGTCGGCGTTACACATCCCCCCGCCGCCACCGCTTCCCCCCCCGCCGCCGCCACCGCTGCTGCCGTTACGGTTGGAGAAGGACTCGCTGCTCTGGATTCTCTGGAGCAACCTGGAGACGAGTTGAATAAGAGATATAACGTTAATGCTGCTCCACTGGTGGCTCCTGATTTGCATATTTTAAGATATGTCACAGAGAAGTAAAATACGATACATATCCACTCCATTCATAACGTCACTTTGGCATGGAGTGGATTCTTGTGAGCTCTTTGGAAAAAAATTATGTTCTATTTATGATTCATGCAGAAAGGATCCGAATGTATCCACTTGTTAATTCTAATCTTTACTGTCTGTATCTTTGCACATCTGCTTTTCTAAAATTGCAACCTTGATGTGAAAAAGTGTCTTTGAGCACCAGGAAAAACGCTATAAAAATACCATGTATTATTATTATTAAACATTTTAATATTTAAACAAAATCAGGACATTTACATTTTTAAATATAAAAAGATATATTCAGAATTTGTTTTAAGGTAAACATAATAGAAACAAACTTCATTCAAAAAATTAAATAATATAATAATAGAATTATTGGGAGGGATGAAACCCTCTTTAATGGTCTCACATGCAGAGCACACAGTGACATTCGTTCTCTGCATTTAACCCATCCTAGTACCAGGAGTCTAGCACTAGGAGCAGTGGGCAGCTGTTGTACAGCGCCCGGGGAGCAATGGGAGTAGGGGGGGGGGAGGGGGATGTCCGGTGGGCACCACGGCAGGGCAGGAGGTGAACTGGGACCTCTCCAGGTAGCAGTCCACACTCCATGTTTAGGTCTGGTCGAGGACTTGAACCGGCGACCCTACGGATCACAGTCCAAGCCCCTACAGACTGAGCCACTGCCGGACTCCAAGTAAAAGTGAAAAGGCTCCAAGTACATTATGTGGAAGAAGAACGTCATACTGTTTTATTGTTTTCATCTCCAGTCTTATATCAAGCGGAAAAAGGAAAGCCCGAGCATTTCTGTGTGCCTACCTCTGGCCCTCTGTGTCCAGCTCCTCTATCGGGGCTTTTATGACCTTCTTCTTCAGCGTGGCGTGTTCTTCTATCATCCGCCGGGCTCCTTCCAGATCCTGGGGGAAGTCTTTCCTCGACACCGTTTCCTGCATCTCCTCAAGACGAGCCAGCATCTGAGTGGCGTGACCGGAGAACTCCTCGAACGCCACACGCACCTGCATGAAAACACACCCAAAGTAAGAAGGAGTGAGATACAAATATCACCAAATATAATGGATCTAGACCACAACTAAAGAGTTCTGCTAACAATGAGAATAGTAACCATTTGATTGCTACACCTGCCAACAGTCACTGCTAATTCATGCACATATTTTCATGCCTGCATTTCTGATAGTTGAGTAAGGCACTTCTTTATTAATTGAAGTCAGTGGGTGTTTAAAGGATTTCAAGATAGATGTTTGGACCGGGCTTGAGTGACAGAATGAAGGACCAATCTCACCTCTATCCACTCCTCATGGTTGTACTCCAGGCTGCCGTCGAAGTCCGACGTCAGCTGGGAGGGGTCCACGACCTTCGTCAGGCCCTCTAGTGACACCATGGTGGTCTAGGAAGAAAGCGTGGAGGACAATTAGTCAAGATGGTGAGTGAGAAAAGGATGCAAAGGTGTTTAAAAGGATTAACTCGGTCAAATGGGTGCAGAATGCTTCTAATCTCTCCGCTCCTCGCACTGTGTTGCCTCCTGGCGGTTTGTATTCAGTAAGGGAAGACATAACCAACCCCTGGTTCCCAAAATAAAGCAGCTTAACATTTGTTAATGAGCAGAGATGTAGGGATGTAATTTAAGGGAAAGCTCTGTAATTAATAACTTAAACCCTCCATGGTGTGACTAAAGAACATTGATCCTGCTAATTCAACACGCTGCAGCTTCACAACACGACAACACTACAAAGAAACCACCGGAAAACGTCCACATCTATCATAGTTCAACGAGCTCTTGCTCACATGTTGCATAATGTGACGCCAGAACACTTCTCTTTGATCGCCGGGTCATCTTTTGCTTTAGAGTTAAAAGAAAAACCAATCCTCTCCGTGCAACAGGTGCATATCACAATATCAGAGATACAGTAAGGGAATGTCTCACTGTTTGGTTTCGGTGCCTCTGTGTTTCTGTTGAGCCACCTCCGCACAACACCCCCACACACATGGCCAGAGACGGATGGAGACAGAGGGATAGCGAGATAGCTTTGTGTCGGCCAAACAACGCAGAAACACACTGTTGTCCTTGGGTAAGCTAAGTGGCTTTGGCCAGGGGAAAACACTGATATTGCATTTTTGCTATTGTTGTTTTAAGTGAATTGATTTGTACGGTGTTGAACGGTGAGAGGGAGGATGGGTCGGGGCTCCAGGGTAACGTTGATCTCCCGCAGAACCGAGGAGCAATTCATCAACAACCCAAATGGAAGCTGTAGCCTGTCGGCACTTCGTCTCGCCGCTTCCTTTTATCCCGGCTCAAATGGACAGAGAGGAGGGAGAGGAACATTTCCTACATTTCATTTATACAAGCTGGGAGGGAAGATTCTGGAACACACACGCGCAGAAAGGAAAATGCCTTCTCTGTCGCACGCGGGGTTTCAAAGGCTGGCACGGAGTAGCATAAACTAAAAATGGGCTTGGGTTATTTATGTGATGGTATATTTGATCTGTGCATATCAATATCAATTACGTCTCTGTCGTATGTTTGTTTTAACACGGGGTTTACCACCTGGAGCGGGGGAGGGGTGGAATTGGGGGTTTGCAACTTCTTGTCATGAATACTGTGTGGTAAAAAATGCTTGCACCCGATTGGTCTGAGAGTCTGAATACTGGAACGCATTACGCTGTTTTACTCGGGCGTGGATGATTTTGAACACAAGCAATGCAACCGCAGTCCTAGCAACTATGATATGAACTTAAATAATGCAAGATAAAAGAACACCCCCTGCTCATAACCAGTAGAAATAATAATAAATGAACTACGTGATGTCTGGTAGTGAACACACACATTCAAATGCAGTGCAATCAATGTCTGTGTGGCAGACATGCTCATGGATAACCTGCCCTTTGGCATCTGCCTATAATTCCTCTCACATGATCAATATGGTGTCATCAGACCACAGTGTGTGTGTGTGTGTGTGTGTGTGTGTGTGTGTGTGTGTGTGTGTGTATGTGTGTGTGCATGTGAACAATCATTTTCCACACCACTGCATCTACTCACACTGCTGTAGCCAGAACGTATGAGAAACAGCATGTATGCGAGTGTCCAGGAGAGCATAAGAGCAACAGGGCTCCACCTGCGCTACAGTATGGGGGTTTGTATCATCCGTCCCATTGGGATGAGGGGTAGGCTGATCATTATCACAGAGAGCAGATCAAACCGAGAAGGCGGGACAACGTTACCCGCTCCTCATTACAGTGCATTTAGGAAACGGGGCTTCGACATCACGTAAAAGGAATCTTCTCGACTTCAAAAGCAGAGCGCCCGCACTGATTAGCCAAAGCTGTGGTTTATTTAGTGTACTGCTTTACACTACACTCAGAACATGACGATAAGCGTGTTGTTGGGAGTATATCATTTAATCAGCTGTGAAGAAGGGTTCAACCGCTTCGGCTGAAAATGTCACCAACACCCGTGATCTTCAGTTTCAGGGCAATGTGATGCAGCAGGGAGAGATACATAACCAAATGTGCTGACAATGAGCAGCTCAGCTGACTGCAGCTGTCGTTATGACAACTCAGCTGACAGGGAATTAAGAGATAGCTCGTTTTTAAATTGGCCAGTATAGAATTGAGTCATTTAATATCCCTGCTTGATATCTCCAGGGTTTTCGCAGTAGTCATTACCGCATGCTAAAAATCTACTATGCTTATCCTCACTTTAGCCTCATAGAATGACATAACACAAGCTTTAGCTGTCACTGCAGTGGTTCATTCTGCCCTGGTTTCAACTTCAATCCCATTATGAGCCTATTGCTGTCATGCATGGCACACCACACATTATGACAATCCCAATCTGTCTCCTCTAACAGCGTGTTTGCAGCTTCAGATTAATCCATAGACCCAAGATGACATTAAAATAAACAGTTTTCGTTAAGAATCCGACATTGTTTCTCCTCCTACCTCAAATTCGAACTTTGAGCTGCCGAAGTTAGTCCTCTGCTTCTGCCAGAAGTTGTCTGGTTTGATGATGAGGGCGACGTGGATGCAGGATGGGAAGGTCTCCTGCAGGATCTTCAGCAGAGGCTTGATGCTGTCCCACTTGGAGCCGCGCATATCAACGATGACCGTGAAGCCATGTTTACACACCTCCTCGCTGGAGACGTATGGAGGTCGGCGGGAGTGGGTGGAATTAAAAGAGACGAGAGGGAGGGAGGGAGGGAGAGAGAAAGAGAGGGGCGGAGGGGAGTATAATCCAGAGGGAGGGGAGACCGATGACAGGCGTGGGAAAGGATGAGAGAGGGATGACAAGAGGGAGAAAGAGATTGAAAAAGAGAATCAAAACAAACTGTGAGATGACGCATTTTCTATACGGTGAGACGCCTACGCAGCTCTCACACACACACACACACACGCAGCTCTCACACACACACACGCACATCCCACACACACGCATATCCCACACACACACACGTCAAAAATGTGAGCATGGATATAAGAAAATGCAGATCAGCACATTTGAACATCAGCAGCCTCATCTCTCTGTGCTGCTCTGATCTGGTTATTACACAACCGTACACACAAGATGTCTGATGTAATGCAAAACAGAAACACATACCATCTCTTCTTTGAATACTTTTTTATGATAAAGCTGGGCTGCTTTTTCTCCTGTTGGTCTTTTTAAGCATTTAGAAAAAAGCCCTTTTTCTTAAAATATCCTTTTCTATTACTGGCTTTTCTAAACTTCTCCCTCTGTTGCCAGTCTGTCCGTGGCTATCCAGTGTGCAGCAGTGTGCAGATGTTTCCCAAAATAGAACACCTCTAATCGTCAAATATCACGTAGGTGAAAGAGATTACAGAAAAAGGCAAAACATGACATGACGGTGGGTTACAAATGCCAAAAAGGACATTAAAACAAGACAGCGGATTACGCCAAACCACACAGAGATAATGTGGTGAGTTCCGTGGAGATGCGAGCAGACGGAGAGAGGATGGAGGAGAACGACAGATGGAGGGAGGAGAGGAGCGGCAGATTAAAGTAAACATCTGGAGGGGAGAGATGTTTTACCTGCGAGGTAAGGAGCTGCTCTTCCTCTGTATCTGCTGCTGCTGCACCGCCTCGGCTACTGCGACACTTTGTTTTGCTTTCACACATACACACCCGCTCGCTCACACACACCTCCTCACGCATGCGCTCCGTCTCCCTCAGTTGTAATCCTCTCCCTCTCTCTCTAATGATCCCTCCTGCCGTCCATCAGTTGTTTTCTAATACGTCCCTCTCTGAGCTCAGGCTTTCCCTCTCAGCATCTCTCTGTGTTTCTAGAACTGCTTTATTTGGCAGTGAAGAAGCTGCGGCAAGCTAACTGCTCTTAAATGATTTCTCCCTCCATCACATGCTTGTGTCCGCTCCATCTCGTGTTCGCTTACGGAGCCTCACTACTTGCTCCGGGTCACACACACACACACACACACACACACACACACACACACACACACACACACACACACACACACACACACACACACACACACACACACACACACACACACACACACACACACACACACACACACACACACACACACACACACACACACACACACACACACACACACACACACACACACACACACACACACACACACACACACACACACACACACACACACACACACACACACACACACACACACACACACACACACACACACACACACACACACACACACGTAACCAACCTGGGGATGCCTGCGAGGTAAGCGATCAGTCTGCGCAGGTCGTCCGTTCGTATTCTGTCGTGGTTGCTGCGTGATGGAAACGTTAACACCGGACCACCGCGTCTGTCTCTGCCACCTGAGGCAACACACACACACAGATTGGAGTACAGATATATATTAGATGTCATTTTAGCTGACGGTTACATACACATCAGTCTCGTCGACATGGCTACATGAGCGATGTAGGGTTAAGTATTTGGGGTAAAGAGCAGTTGTGAGAGATGGTGGCTCATGTGCGGTGGTTGGTTAACTTTCCCAGAATTTGTTTTTATTTCCCGAGGACACTTTCACATCTTGATAGTGGCTTGGGATTGAACCACTAACCCTACAATCTGTAGATGGCCATTTAATAATAATAATAATAATATCATTTTTTATTTGGAGACATCTTTCAAGACACCCAAGGACACTTTACAATGCATATAAGAAATACTATATAGGCACACACAGTTAAATATAACATGCATACAGGTCAAACCGAAAATAGACAGAGGTATGCATGGACAGGAAAGCAGCATCTGAACAGTTTCGATGTGGGGTTTCAATGTAAAACACATGTGTGTGTTACTGGCATTGCCTCACAACCTAAACTGCTGGTAAAATATCTCACAAAAAACACGTTTGACAGACTGAATGTGTTTTTATTTGAAAGCACTGCCCATCATGTTATGCTGTCATGGTATGCCTTCGTAGAGCTAATATAGTGAAGATGAGCTGAGCGGTCACTAAATCAGCAGAAATGAAGAATAGGCATCATAGTAACAAGTTAGCTAATCCAGCAAATGAGTGATGGGCTCGGAAAGTACGAGATGCTGAGCCTGCTGATCAAAGCGCCCCTGGTAACAGAGTTACAATTGATTTGAATGACTTCTTGCTCTGCTGGAAACTCAGCTAATGGGAGCACTCTAGCAATGAGGCAGACTGACTGAGAAACCTTTTTAAAAATGGTAAAATCCCAAAAAATAGAATCGAAAAAGACAATTATTCAATCCAAGTGCTTTAGTTAGAGGACAGCATCATCTAGAGATTCACTGTTTTACAAATCGTCTATGTTTTTATTCTTTTTTCAGATTCCATGTATGAGAAGCAGCGTTTTGAGCTCAAATCTGAATTCCATATTGTTGTACGTTTACAGTAGTTCTGCCTTCAACGGCTCTCTGGTCTGAATCCAACATTTTAAATATAATGATGTCCCTTTAATGGGTGGTAGGGTATCACTCGCTGTTTGCAGTACATGGTCATGAGATGGAATTATGTCTATCTGCTACTGTCATAATATTATTTTGCTTCTTAGAGAGAGCCGCTCACGTGGGAACTTGGCCGACGTGGGTGAGGGTCAACACGTCCCAATTATTAAAAGGAGCCACACTGGAGGGTAATAGGCTTAACTCATTTACCCTCCTTTTCACCGGCGGTCTCCCCCCCCTCCCTTATTTCAAAGCCAATTACTCTGCCGGCGAATACTATGGCTGAGAGAGAGTAAGTCATCTCCATGGCAACAACGCCCTGTCTCTCAATTTTCTGTGTGATTGTCAGCGTCATTTTCCTCATTGTTGTGTTTCTGCCTGTGACCTCCTCAGCGCACATCATACACAGACACACAATAATTACCATATCATTTGCTTTGTTGTTCTTTGATCTGTTGTGCGAGTGTGGCTTGTTTTCCATCGGTATACACTTAGATACACACACACACACATTGGTGGAAAGTAGCTAGGTACATTTACACTTCATGTCTGTATATTTGTATATTTATGGTGTATTCAATATATATATAGACATATATCCTATGTTATTTATATGTATATATTCACGGTTTGTGTATTTTGTTTATCTTCTACTGCTGATATGTATATTTTTGTTGTATTTTATAATTTTTTAATTCATGTGCAAGGTCTTATCAACATGATGTGATGAAATAAAATCCCAAATTAGGATCAATAAAGTATATCTTACTCAAAATACTGTACTCTGTAAATTTGAGGTACTTTTGAGCATTTTCTTTTCGTGCCACTTTATACTCATATTGTACTTTTCACTATATCTAAGTTACAGCTACGTTAGTTAGTTTCTCTATAAATGTTGATTATTCTACACAGAAAAATGTACTACATACTTTTGAACTAAGATGTTTTGATGTAGATTAAACGATCCAAGATACAATTCAAGCACACCACAAGCAACGATTGGGTTGCCGAAAGAATGTATTGGCGGTTAGGGTTTAGGGTTATTTCACAGTTCCATCTTCTCAAATGTTTTTTCTGTTTTTCCTTTTAAATATGTATAGTTTTCCTCTGTAATAAGTACTTTTACTCCAATACTTACACTACATTTTCCTGATCATACTTAAATACTTTTACTTAAGTGCCATTCTTTACTTCTAATTGAGTTCCCTTACATTTCACTAGTAGTACTTTTACTTAAGTAAAGGATCTGAAGATTTCCTCCATCACTGTCTCACACACAAACGCACCAGCTGAATTATACTCGTGTGTGTTGTACAAATAATCCTGCTGGATGTTCTTGGCAGTCCACATCTCCGGATCGGCCTCCTGTGACTCGAGTGTGTGTGCGTGTGCATGTGTGTGTCATGGTTGAGCTTCACTTAGAGGGGGCAAAGACACAGCTGTAGCTTAGTATATTATCCAGTCCTGCTGATATTGACTCAACAAAGGCTGCCTGTGTGTCAATGTGTGTGTTCCGAGTAGTCTGAGGGTGAAGATGGTCAAGGGTCAAGTGTCTGGGCCTCAGTCTGACCTCTTGAGTTTGTGCAGGCAGAGTGCATGGCTTATTTTAGGAGAGAGGACTTCATGTTTCATCAGACTAGGATGCTCAGACAAGCGAGGTTTTTGACTTGGGAGATTTGTAAACACTATGAAAATAATCTTACCTGACAAAAAGGCGACTTTTTCTTTGAGGATGGACAGAACCTCCATTGCTCTCATCTCCTCATTTCTCCTGAAACCTGGATAATGGGAAGGGAGAGAAAGAGAGACAGTTAGGTTTGAATGGAGAATACAAACACACACACACACACACACACACACACACACACACACACACACACACACACACACACACACACACACACACACACACACACACACACACACACACACACACACACACACACACACACACACACACACACACACACACACACACACACACACACACACACACACACACACACACTGTGCATCTTCACTGGTCTCACGATTCGATTACGATTATCCTGTCAACGATTCGATTCGGTTCGATATCACGGTGCATCACGATTCATACCAATGCGTTGCATCCTCAATTTTCTATATTACTGCACATGGCTTATTTTTCATCAATGCATACATGCTGTAAATACACATTAACTCTATTTTTATTATTTAGAAAGTGCTTCAGAAATCAATAACATAAATGTCTTGACATTAATTTATAAACCAAAATAAATGAATTGTATAGGTCTAGCCTCCGTGTGTGAAGTTGTTCCATCCTCAAAAACAAAAAGCTAATGCTTCTGCAGTCTAGCTGCAGCTTCTAGCAACAGTCTTCTGTTAAGAAAGGACACTGAATGTCCTGAATGTGGCATCACACACAGGACTTGAGTCTGAACACAGCAGACAACAGGAGTATTTACAACAGCATATACAAACAAAGATACTGCATGTGTGTGCACACTTACATTCTCTGTTTTACTGTTACATAAATCCCATGAATGTATGAGATTAAGTTAGCTTCATTATATCTCAGTGATTAAGTGAATAATAAAGTTTCTATCGGGTCACTATCAGCATGTCACTCATTATTTTCAGGGAGGGGGCGGGGCTTGGAGGAACGGAGAGGAGACGGTGATCGCGGAAGCTTTTTTCCTCCTGCCTTCACAAACTTTACACACGTATATATCGTCTGGAAATTGCTAGAGGGCATTCATACTCTGCAATCCAAGACTCAATTAAATCCACCAAAAACCTGACATGATTGTAACGCGATTATTTTTGAAAAACATATATCCCTGTCTGTGTCTCTGAGCCGCAGCGACACGGAGTGATTCAGAGCGGGTCCTTCTGCTGTGGGTTCTGGACTGGTGTTCTTGTGTTGGTGGATAAAGCAGACTGCTCCGTGTTACTGTGCCGCTGTGCCGCTGTCACGTCTGTTCCCTGATCTCTGCGTCACCGACCGATTTGATATTAAAGTGACAGAAAAAACGTGGCCGGAAAATCAGGAAGCAACGTTACTACTCTATAACCGATTATCTTCCGTCACTGCATCGAGACCGAATCGTCCACGTCCGCATCGCAATGCATCGTAGAAACGATTATTTTCAACACCCCCTAACACACACACACCGCAGAGAGGAAGCACTGAGTCTGTGGTTGGAGAAACAGTAGCGCTGAGACAAAGTGAGGCCAAACGATGGGGAAGTTCAAGAAAAACAAAGAGCTGTTGTAGCTCCTGCTATTACAGAGGTGAAATGGGGTGAGGCGATATTCATTTCTATAAGTCACTTCAGTTCCCGTCAAATCAAATCAAAGCAAGACACTATTCAAAACGTTAGACTGTGTGCTGCAGGGATGAAGTTGAAGGTCTTGGTAGCGTCACAAAAACATAACGATAGGATTTTTGTATTGAATTAGGATTATTATGGAAGTCTTACCATCATCAAAAACAGACACATCTTTCAAGTAAAAACATGTGGTCATTTACAAACTTAACACAATCGCATGGCGTCAACACATTACTACAGTTCCAGCAGGTATAAATGTAAAATCGACAACTTGGAAAGGTCCAGTTAGAACAGTTTGCAAGAGTCAACACAACCAGCTAAACAAAGCAAACTAATGAGTAGATCATTAAAAACATCTCAAACTCTTCTCGCTCGTTCGAACCACACCTAAATGCAGCCATCTAATCAATAACCAAATGAATAAAAACACCGACTTCATGATTAGGGAACCAGAAGTGCAAAAATGCTCTGTGGTCCGACTTATACAAATCAAGAGTTCAATTGAGAAAAACAAAATGTCTAATGCAATCATGCCAACATAGTGAAGTTACCAGGTATAATGTTAACAAACCTAGTTGATGTGTCATTTATTATTTAGCAAGAAATAATCCTAAATGTCAACTTCATGATGGCAAGAAAGTACCAATCAAACTCAATCCTTCCAATAGATTTTTTAGATATTTTTAAACAAAACAGAGCAAACAGCAGCCAGATTGCCTTCCTTTGAGACATGCTGCCAACATGGAGAAACATCATTTAAACAATTTAAACCCCATTTAATAATTTTTATTCGTCGACTACCAGTTTAGAAATTGACACAATTCAGCTTTCAAAATGTCTCTCCCATTTCCCGACAAACCACAGTGAGAACATTTTCTGAATCGACTATTATAGAGGGCTAACAATCTGTCGGATAAGAACAATTCAAAAACACGTAGCTTCCCCACTTCAACTCGACTTTGCCTCCTCTGAGACCACTAAACTCTGACATTTTCCTGTAAATAAATGTCCGCCACCACCTGTTCATATTCAATGATGAATTACAACCTTTAGTTGCCTCATAAAAGCTTCAGTATTTTCTCAATTTTGGCTTTCTAATAACTGAAGCTATTTCTGGGAAAGATCCTCTGGCGAAGCACATAATGTGTTTCACATCCTGCTTTGTCTGGAATAAATGGAAGAAGATACTTAGCATGAGCAGTAATGCAGAAAAACCCACAGCAATAATCCAAGCAATTTTCAGCACATAAATGTCAAGCTGGATCTCATGGGCGTGATGGAGCCAGAGATCCCTCCTCTGCACGGCTAACATTCTGTCAGAAGACAATGCATGGCTGTCAGGGGATATCGAATAAGTGAAAACCTGTTCAAACAACTCCTATATATAGACACGCAATTCCCTTAAGTGATTAAACTCACTTGTCATCTTCAACACACACAGGTGGACAGAGTGAAGCCCAGATTTTGTCCTTCAGACCGAGCAGAGGTGTGTTTGTGTGACTGATGACCAGACGAGTAAATAATAAGTGTCTCTTTTTTCCTCCTGTCTGTTTTTGACATCTGTTTTTTTTTTCACTGGGCTTTTGTGCCTTAAAAAGAAATCCTATTTATTTCCCTGTTTTAGCATTTTGTATGGAAATCAGTATGAAATGACCTCATCTGAGAGGTACATTGTGTCAATATATGTCATATATGTTGCAAATGTATTATCTTTTCAATTTACACACGGCATCTATTGCACGTCTGTCCGTCCTGGGAGAGGGATCCCTCCTCTGTTGCTCTCCCTGAGGTTTCTCCCATTTTTCCCTTTAAACTGTGGGTTTTCTTCGGAAGTTTTTCCTTGTACGATGTGAGGGTCTAAGGACAGAGGGTGTCGTATTGTCATACTGATATTCTGTACACACTGTGAAGACCACTGAGACAAATGTAACATTTGTGATATTGGGCTATATAAATAAACATTGATTGATTGATTCACTTTGTCTATATTGTCTACATAATTTGTATCTGTGTATATATAAGTCCCTTTTGTGAGGGCAAAATAATAAATAAAAAGGTGGTCACAAAAAAAAAGATATGTCATTCACATGCACTAGTGAATGAGTATGCTTAAATCTACTATTAATTACTTAAAGTGAGAGAGAAAGTGAAGTGATTAAATCTTATTTTACGGCTGTGCCAAATAGATTTAAGCTTTAAACCTTCAGTTATAATTTTGATATTCAATTCATGTGCAGCTTTTTTTGCACTCCATTATTGAAGATTGAACTTATTGTCATTAGGTAGTACAGGTACTTTGCAACAATACAGTTTCTCTGCATTTGACCCATCCTAGTGTTAGGAGCAGTGGGCTGCCATTATGTACGGCGCCCCGGGAGCAGTGTAGGGAACGGTGCCTTGCTCAGGGACACCTCGGTAGCATTTGGTCTTTCCGGGACTTGAACTGGTGACCTTCCAGTTGCCAAGCCAAGTCCCTATGGACTTTATGCCTCTTGATTCTGTACAAACATGGTACTTCTGTACAGTTGCAGACAAGGAGATGCATCATATTTGATGTCATTTAGCAAAAACAGCATTTTCAGTACGGTCAAATGGCTCTCCTGGTTATTGCACTCAAATAGAGGCACACACCTGTAATAATAAAGGCGAACTAGCAGCATCATAAATAACATGTATAAAACCATATATGTAACAAAAACTGATATTCATTTAAAAACGAATTTTACTTAAAAAAAAAATATGACAGATTCAAAGCTTAATTCAAAAACATTGAACGTAACAATTCATAAAACTAAATATGGTACAGCCTTGTTTAATTCTGGTCTCTCTTCATAGGAAGTCCACACACACACACACACACACACACACACACACACACACACACACACACACACACACACACACACACACACACACACACACACACACACACACACACACACACACACACACACACACACAGTGGATTGTACTCCAGTCTCGGCGCTCAGCGGGTTTATAACGGGATGCTAATGAGATGCTAATTCCTTTCCGCCACCAGAGGAGATGGATGAGGATCAGGACGCGTCTTTATTTGTTCCTCCCTCCTCTCATTTGTCTCCCGACTTCCCTCAGGGTGCCACAAAAAACAAATGATCATGATCAACTACGTTTCCCACTGCGCTCCTCCTGCAGAGAGGGAGTGTGTTGTTCTTCATTGATGATGTATGACAGGAGGCTGCCACACACACAGACACAGACACAGAGAGAGAGAGAGAGAGAGAGAGAGAGAGAGAGAGAGAGAGAGAGAGAGAGACAGAGAGAGACTCCATTTGCAGGGACCAGATTTACATTTTATTTAGAGAAGTGTTCAATTAAGCTGCAACTAATAATCAATTTCATTATTAATGAGTGTGTTGAATATTGTTGGCTTACTCCTTAGTTATTAAGACATTGGAAAATAAATAATCAAGACCAATTAAGCCAAATAAAACAAAATAGAGAAAATAAGCAAATAGTTACATTTGATTAAATCTGTATGGGAATTTTCTGTAAATTGTCTTACCAATTGAAAGTTTGTGCATATGTTGTTAAAGTATGTTCAAATGATGGGCCAATCCTTTGACATTGTATAGACAATTTGAAAAATAGAAAGATTAATTGATATAAAAAATGATAAGTTTGGACGAGAGAATGTGTGGAAATGTTGCATGATCAATAACTCAAAATGATTTTTTTTAATCAATAAAATAGCTGCATTATTATCACATTTGTGTGAAGGCTGCTATTTTTATATATTTATTTGTGTGCCTTTTTTAATGTTTTTATTCTATATATATATATATATATATATATATATTTATTCGTTGGGACGGTGAGAAAAGTGTGACCTGTTTTTCTTGGCAATGGACCAATCAATTCATCTTTACATGTGATCATATACTATCTCTTGATATTGTTTATACAGTCTCATGCAGTTGTCTGGTGTATTGCACTGCATGTAAGCACTTGTTTTTTTATCTCGCTTCTTGTTTTTGTACCCTCACCATATCTGTCTGCTTCCCTGTCCCTGAATGTTGCATCATCTTTTAGTTTTGCATCAGGGACACGGAGAAACAAAATGTTGTTCTGTGTACAGATTTCTGATGTGTTTCAAACTGTATTTGCTAAACATTACCATATACTTTATTAACAGTACAATGTGTATCATTGCCCATTAATTACAGTAGCAATATCTCAACCATTGCTGTGTTAATCTAAATTCTGGAGTGTGTATACGGGCAACGTGCACACACACAAAAAGATAAGTTAGTATCATGTATACCATGTGTGAAATTCATCTTCGAAAGCAGAGATAATCTTAGATGTTTCCCACCAACGAGTTGTCTGATTGGCTGTCGGCCATCAGCCAGTAAGATAAGCAAAGGTCAATGAAAAACTTGTTGACAAGATGAAAAGCTGGAAACCACGATGTGCGTGTGTGTGTGTGTGTGTGTATGTATGTGTTCACTACTGTATGGTCAAAGTTAACGGTCACTAGATCAAGGTCTGCCATAATGCACAAAGTCATTTTGCATTATAACACCCCCCAAACACAGAAGCACTCTTATCACACACACACACACACACACACACACACACACACACACACACACACACACACACACACACACACACACACACACACACACACACACACACACACACACACACACACACACACACACACACACACACACACACACACACACACACACACACACACACACACACACACACACACACACACACACACACACACACACACACACACACACACACACACACACACACCTTGTTCCTCTCTTCCTCAGATAATTACCGCAAAGCTCCTTCATTAACTTCTACTTCACTCGGTGATCTCCTAAATCTTCTTAAGTGTCTTTCACAAGCACGAGAAAAGTGTTGCAACCAACACAATGCATGGTTACATTGCACTTACTAATGCCACGGTTAGTGGAGGCACATTGTTGTTAAATGTTAATATAGCGTTGATTTCATTCTGTGCAACACTTATTACCTGATGATTACACGGCTTATAGATCCCTGTCAAATGTTCTGCTTCTAAATGTTATTCAATCTGGAAGAATCTGAACACGATGCAATGCTATCCCGCTATTTAAGAATATCATACAGTACAACCCCCTGTCGATGTTTGTAACTTCGGTGTTGAAGTATTTCTATGTTGAGGAATGTCTCTTCTACCGAAAACAAAAGGTAGGTTTACACAGCGACATCACTTCCCTGTGCTCTGCAGAGCTCTGCGACTGGAGAAAGTGGCACAGCAGCTAAATATAGAGTCGCCAGGACACACACACACACACACACACACACACACACACACACACACACACACACACACACACACACACACACACACACACACACACACACACACACACACACACACACACACACACACACACACACACACACACACACACACACACACACACACACACACACACACACACACACACACACACACACACACACACACACACACACACACACACACACACACACACACACAGCAAAGGAAGCAAATAAGAGAACAAGGAAAAGCAAAACGACAAAGATGTGTGCGGTAATTTGACTAGTCATTCTGTTGGGTTTAGAGAAAGGAAAGAGTGTGTGGGAGAAAGAGGAGGCACTGAAGGGGTTCGCATTCACACCGAATCAGGCGTTGGGGTGATTAGCGCATGGTTGTGCAATGGTGTGTGTCACTTCAATTGCCCGTTTGAGTGACACTCATTTGATTCACCCGTTAGATTTGAAAGGCCCATTGATATTTGGTTATGTGATCGAGGGCAGCCGCATGACGTCTGGTTGTTTTTCTCAAAAAGTTGATTCGGTTTCAGCTTCTTGCTGTGAGTGTTTTTCCAGCATGGCCACAGCAGTAACCCAAACACAGGAGGGAAAGCTTCTCGCTGCAACAACTGATGTGTCGAGAATACAGCCTAAGAGTATCAGCAAGCAAAAAGCTAGAAGGTGTGAGGTAGAGAGGGAGCAGGTGGGAAATGACAGGTTGAGGCGCAAACAGAGTAGGAAGGAAAAGACAACGTTGTTATGACAGACAACCGGTCAGTCTGTCAGACGCACACACTCCAACTTCCCATCTTTATCTCTCAGTATTTGTTTTGTATTTTTCCTGTACTTTCAGCATTGTGTTCATTTAATTTAGAACGTTTATTGGACATTTATGGCTTTAGTGTTTTACGATCACCCAAAGTATGGAAGGGGCGATAAGGTTTCACACACTTGCACATCGCTGGCAATGCCATTAGGAGCAATTTCAGGTTTGGTACCGCTGCCAAAAGACACGTTGTCAGGCTGACCGTAGGGGCCAGGGATCAAACCACCAACCCACAGCTCGGGGGACATCCACTAAAACTCTAAGTCACAACTGCCCCCATGTAAAAGCAATATAAATGGGGAGAAAAGCAATTCGAGTACAAAACAGAGAGAGTTGAAAAAAGAGAGAGGGGGGAATACCTCATCGTAGATCTATTACTGCGTCGCAATCAACAACCCACCATTAGTACCCGCATTGTACCTGTCAGACGGATGAGGGCCGAGTCTGTCTGGGCGAACCGCCATATGTGATTGGTTGAACAGCAAGTCATGCTTGATAATTCTTCCACAAATTGTAAAATAAAGAAAACGGGTCGGGTTAAATCAATACATTTCTGCGGATTTGGCTTCGTCTGCTGATGGGGGGAAACGTGGTCTGCTGCTAGCATCAGCTAATGACAGTCTTCTGGGTCCATGTGCTGAAGGGATACCGGTCCGCTGTTGGCAGAGTGGCAGCAGCTGAGGCTAATCCCGGGATTCCTGAGGGGAGATATTCCAATCCAGCAGACAGCCAACACCGCCCAAAGTGGGGTTTTCTACACGTCGACACGGAAAAGCCCATGCAAATATTTCCAAGCAGGAACATCAGCAGCTATCAACACACACCAGCACACTGTGGGTGTGAGTCAGTGTGAACCCCATGTGGCATTAGGTGAGCTGCTTATCTGCCAGTCTTCTGGAGACGCAGGTTCCTGGAGGTAATCCTCAATGTGTAGGAGGGGCAGTCATTATAATATGCCTGCACTGCATTTGTGTAGACGGAGAAGCTGCTTAGCACCGGCAGGGAGATTGATGGGGAGAGCCCTTATAGTGCAGGATATATCATCAAATACACATTACTACATTACATTACATGTTACTTGTTAGACGCTTTTATCCAAAGCGACTTGCCAGTGGGGTTTGAACCTGTGCTCCCCTGATCCGAACACCAACGCACTAGTCCACTACGCCACACGCCTCCCACACATCACAATCTTTCCTCCCCTGCTGAGGCTCTACAACCAACAGTATCAGTGTTTAACAGTGTACCCCAGAAAACATCATAAAGTGAAATGTGTGTGGTGATGTGACTTTCGTTGTTGTTTTTAGAGCTGTAACCCTGATTATCAAATGATCTAAAGCACCTTTACTCATAATTAGGGTAAAATATTTCTATTGCATTTATGATTTTGATGAATCCCTCTACTTGATATGGAAGGTTGAGATGAAGTAATGATTTGATTTATCAATCTACAACATTCTACATTAAAGTCATTTGTAAAGCAAAAGCTAGGCTAATTTAGTGGTTCATGGTTCTTAAATGTAGTAACTAGCTTAAGAACAAATACAATTACCACAGGTCTTAATTTGTTATTTTCAGTTATGACCGAGTGAGGATAAAAAAAGGTATATTCAGCACATTGACAATAAAGGGGGAACCCTCTGGGCATAATTAGGTTATAGAGGAAGTTTTCAATTATTTTGGAGTGCTGTGATGCATGAAGTTGCTTGGCATACTAAATGAAAAGTAAACAACATGTAGTTAATGTTTACCTTCCCTGAAGTACAATAACAAAATGTAGGAAATTCCTTGTTTCTTTAGTAATCAATAAGCCATCAGCAGAAGCTTAAGGGGTTATTACCTTTCCACGATGTCCATATTTAGAAATCAGAGAAACTGGCATCCATTGCCAAGCCTTAAATTCCCACGAATAATGTATTGTCCGAAAACTGTGTTTCCCAGGAAGTCCATCAATCCAGTACGACAAAACGGACGATTAACTACAACAACCTTTCCTTATCGACCATCAGTTGAGACATTTGCTGGGTCACTGGTCCTGTGTAAAGCGGATAGTGATGAATCATAGTAACCACCAATATGGCTACTCCCCTCAGTGAGAAAGGGCAACACAGATGAGAGGGAAAGGCCAGAAATGTCCGTCATCCTTTGCTGTGTGAAAACTACCGCAACACGGTCAGTTCATCATTAAGGTCAGGACTGTTACTGGGTCGCGTGTGTCAGAATATGTCAACACTCTTCTAGGGGCCTCCGAGAGGTCAAATGGGCGTCATACAACAAAGCAGATTACTGAACAACACAGCTACAAGACTAACCCTGAGATACAAATGTGACAAATACCTCAAGGAGTGGCCGAAGTGTGTGTGTGTGTGTGTGTATCTGCTTTTGAAAAACACCAAGAGAATGCAACAGCTGCCTGGACTAAGACAGATGGACGGTTGTTATGGTCAGTCAGCCAAGGGAGGGGAAAAAGGTGCAAACATGCCACAAAAAGAAAACACACACACACACACACACACACACACACACACACACACACACACACACACACACACACACACACACACACACACACACACACACACACACACACACACACACACACACACACACACACACACACACACACACACACACACACACACACACACACACACACACACACACACACACACACACACACACACACACACACACACACACACACACACACACACACACACACACACACACACACACACACACTTGGAGCATCTTCATCATCTGATTAAAGAGCAGTTACATGCAGGCGTAATCTCATAATGGCTCCCCAGCAGCTGAATTGGACGCATCGTTTCTGAACCAGCTGTTATGGGTCTAGGGAAACCAACACCGTGCACATGTGTGAGCAACCCTGCATGATTTGGACTTCCCACATTCACAGCGTGCCAGAAATTCCTCACTGAGGGATGTGTGGGAATGGCAGGGATTCCTTGGAGCTGAGGGAGTGGACAGGAATAGGCGTCCATGACTTGGACCCTGACCTACATCCTGATCAAAGACGCTCTGACCGAAAAAAAAGCTAGCCAGTGTAGCTTCAGTTGACTTCATGCTTAGTTAATCTATTAATGTTTCACTGTGGGAATCTCTGAAATGGCATCACCTTGATTTTGACATTAAAGATTGATCAACTCATGTATGCAAGCACATTTTTTTCCTATGATCCAAATGTTAAGTGTTCAGGTTGCGGGGAGATGAGGCTGAGTATTTAAAAAATGGTTCAAAACGTTATCACAAGGACGTAGCGTAAAACAAATACTAAAAGTGGCACGGTTTATCCTGCAACTCGGTATCCCTGTACTGACCAATCAGGTACCCGCACCAATTGAGTACCGGGTCTCAATACCCATGTCAGAGGCATTTCCTTCTCTAAAACTACAACTCTAGAATAAAACTAGAAAAAAAAATACTAGAAAATTATAATTTTTTAAATCATCGACATGCTCTCTTCAATAGTATTCCGTAAACAAAATTATAACATTAGGAGATTATACCGTTTCATTCAGAGTTGTTTGATTGTGACGATTCAGAGTTGTTTGATTGATAAAGTTTTTACATATCTCCCAACCCTAAGGCGCTGTTTAAGCTCAAGGCTACTGATGTTACTGGGTGTTTCTCAATGTGGAGGACGCTTCCTTGGTAGGACAAGTCCCACCGAGTCAGGTCCTTTGGAAGCGATGCAAGAATCCTTCCTAGCCTCAGAAAACGAAAAATTGTGGAACAGGCCAACCGGTGTGCAGGTGTGTGTCATATGCGAGGCCCCGCCTTAAATGGAGCGCGATTTCCGCCAAAGATTTGTAAATTGGTCCGTGCGCAAAGCATTGTGGGGATTTTAAGACCGTGGAGGATATGTGCAGCCTCGAAATTTCCCGCAACGAAATTTCCGTCCGCGGGACTCGATGACGTAGCATCCTTGAAATAGTGGCTCTGGAGCAGCCTTCCTCGACATTGAGAAACACCCACAGATATCTCCGAGATCCTACTGTAGAACATGACATACCTTTTAAAAGCCACTCCACATACTCAAACCCATAAATTCATAAAACTAAATGCTCCTTACACTTGGATTAATGTTGGGTTACTACTGCAGGCGAATGGACAAGCGAATGCTATATCAAACTAGATAGACACACTGATTAACATGTGATTGTGCTTTTGCTGTTGGAGAGGCTGAAACAATCAGCTGCCATTTAAACGGTTTACCTGCTGGGATTCACTCACTGCACACGGCTTTCACATGCAGAGGAATCAAATGCTAGACATTTGCCTGGTTACGGTTGCCCTGCCACGGTTAGAGAATCAACGGTCAGTCGTCAGTAAATCGCTGCTAACCTGCATGCGTTTTACAGTACAAAGACATGTAGTGCTACCGTCTGTGCCTGGAAGTTGGCGCTGGTCGTGTTGAGCGCATTAATTTTCCAGTCATTACACACTTTTCCGACACCCTATGCAGTTTAAAAACATGAACCCCCTGTATTTGTGGTTCTGTAATTACTACTGTGGCCCGCCAACTAAAAATTAGCAGACGATTTCAGATAAGTGTTAGAATGTGGCAGGTGTCACTTATTGTGTCAGAAAACAGAGGCTGCGACACTGAGGATGTTATCGGTGATCACAGCACTGTTCATCAACTCCATTCTCCCATTATGTGTACTTCTTTATAATGTTCTCATCTGACTCGCTGCTTTTTAGTGCTTTGTGTTTTTACAAACAGTCAGCTAAACGGTCTTGTGTGTTCCCTGGCAGCTGTCCACCCGCCCTTGTTCCTATTAAATAAGCTTTGATTGGCTGCTGCACATGGACATTGATGAAACAAGAGGGGCTAATCTGATTGGCTGTTTTGAACCGACACAGCTGTGCTACTCTAACAATGCCCTTACTGTGGGTACAGCTGGCACCGGCTCTGCCACTGTGTACACGAATCAACAAGTGAGTAACTGGTTAACAAGTCAAAACAGGTAATTATGCCCCATTGTTTCAGTACCCGTATTTTAAGTTGCCATTTGTGCCAAAAAAAAAGAAAATCAGGTTTAAATATTCAGGTCGAGTCTCCCTAGGGTAGCATTTTAAACTGCATAACACATCTCTTAAACTAGCTGTTTAAGGCATAAGGAGGCAGGATATGTTACAGCCTGACACTCCTTAACTTGTGAATACAATTATACTTAACACCCCTAGAATAATTCCTGATGATCGAAAAGGTGCCATTTTTAAAGTGATGTTTGTGTATAGACTCGTATAGACTTTTTTGAAAACTATTTTTCTTTTCTGTATTACTGTTAATATAATATACTTTAATATTGTTTTAATATTGTCTGCTTATCTGTATTATTGTGTTGCATTGTTGGAGAAGCCTGTGACCTAAGATTTTCAAAGACATAATTACTCTGTAGCTATGTTAGTTTGACAATAAAGAACCTTGAACCTTGTGTAGTACTTGCTGCATTGAAAATCAGGCTGCGTCGATGAAAACTGGGTATCATTATCTAGAAGCACAGAGCTGACCGTGTGAGCGATTAAACAGCCTGGGTGTTTGTTTCCACTCCACTCCACTCTCCATCTCCTCCCATTTTCTTATTTTGTGTCCCCAAATCTGAGTTTATGCCTGGGAAACACACCATCTTTCCTTTGCCTCCGCCTCTTTTTGTTCTCTCCATCCGTCCAGACCTCTAATAGCAGGGTAGGCTAACCGAGCGGAGAAACAGGCCAGGGTTACCCCAGCGACCCAAACACAGCAGGGGAGGAGCAGAGAGGGAGGAGGGAAGAATGAGAGAGAGAGAGAAAAGACGGCCTGTTTTTGGTGCCAAGAATTCATTTGTCTGGGTCTTTTAATGCCACCTGATGTCATTCAGCCAACCCGTGACGATACAGAGAGAAAGCACCGTTGGCAACTCTAAGATGTATATAGAAATGTGATAAAGACAGGAAAACAACAACAACTCTATTTGAGTGTTGTAAATACTTCCACAGTTCCCTTCCGTCACCAGCTGAGATTCAGTTTTCGAGTCTTGTTTTCAGCTGCAGTTCACCGTCTAAAGCCAACAGCAAGCTTTTTTCAGTTTGAGCTATCGGCACGGATACGCCATCTGGAGGCAGCCATGAAATGAAATCTCAGCTTTGCAGAATGCATTGATCACTCAAAATGCACACATATTTAATTCAGCAGCAGAGCTATATTTTTGACTAGTGAAAGAGAGACGGACGAGGATGAAAATACTCAACTCCATGAAAAGCATTCTCCAGCACATCTGTCAAGGTCCAAAGGCATTTACATGTATTACATAACTGCACCGCTCCCCTCCCCTTGCAACCCACTCTTCAGCTGCCCAGTCAGACCAGTGGCTGAGGAGTCCAGGCCAACAGATGGACAGGCCTAATCTCCCCCCCCCCCCCCCGCCCCCTCTAACCCAGGAAGTGATAACTGGCAAGCACCAGGAAGCTAAGAAACACACTGGCCCTGACAGTGTTGCACAGACAAGCTGAATGCAATGAAGCCAAGTATTGTCTAGATGTAATTGCATTCAGGTTTTTTTGTTCATCTCCTTTTTTCTGCAGGCGCTAGAGCTGACTTCATTGGGGCCCTCGGGCACCAGAGCAACCTGCCAACTCACTGCCCTCTTTTATATCTAGGGTTGGAGGGGTTTCCTTCTGATAGTTATGAACCAAAGCTACTGAAAGTCAATCGTTTTTCTGTGTCTCTTTTTCATAGTAGAAGGCATTGTCCATTAAAGATTAAACGTACCCCTGACGCACGGGGGAGTAATAATCTTATACTAAAGTGGTCATATGTCTCCCTTTAAATGTCACATCAGAGGGGAGCAAATATAAATGTTTTTATTTTCGGGAATAAACCATCATTACATTACTTGAAACAACAGGAATGTCAAGTGTGACTGAGACGGAAAGGTCATTTTAGGATCAGCTAATGGCAAGCTGGGTGATTAAATCATAATGGACGATACAGCAGGAGCAACTGGACAAATCAACTCCATAACCAAATTATAGTCTGAGAAATAAGGCTGGAAACAATCCTGAGAGAATGAAAGCTCCAGAACCTTTCCATCTGAACTCATCGTTATCTCATCATCACGAGAGTCTGCTGTCGCTACGGAGAGTGGGTGCTAGACACAGGTAGCCAATCACATGCTGGGAAATAGGGTATGTGATGGAGGGGTGGGGGGGGGGGCTGTCAGTGAGATGTGAAAAATCACGATGACAATGACCTGTCTTTGTCACCGGGAACACTGAAATATTAATCGTGTGTGTGTGTGTGTGTGTGTGTGTGTGTGTGTGTGTGTGTGTGTGTGTGTGTGTGTGTGTAAAAAGCACACTCCACCATTGCCACACTAACTAAAACCGACATTGAGGGATGGAAAAACAGCAGCAAACTTTAGATTTGGTTATTTATGCTTGTCTTACCTGCTATCTGACTCGATACATCTCCTTTTGGCTCTTTAGGGAGGGATCCATCTGTAAAAACAGACATCAATTGGATTTTAATGACCAACAAAGAGACAGAGCTTGTGAATAAAAACATCATAAGGAGCAATGGAGAGGAGCATTAACAGGAATATATCTGTTGATGATTTTGGGGCATTATTACAATGCTGTTCAATTCACTGTGCCAAAAAAACATATTTGATATCCACTAATACAACTACCAGCACTAACCAGTAGTCCCACTGCTTTGCTGACACTTAAGATCCAACAAAATAAGAACATTCTATTATGAATATGCTAAGAAAACATCAAACTATGAGAGTCATGTTAGCAGCTGTGTGTTGCCTTATTTGGGCAGTGTGATGCTAGCTAAATGCTATCATTAGCATGCTAACATACTATTGTTAAGCAGGCATTTAAGATGAACAAATGTCTTTGTATTGAATTTACTGAGTTATCATGCTAATATTTGCTCATTGACAAGTAGAACGTATGCAAAAGGTGTTGTTATTAGTTTCACTGGAATTATTTGGGAACAAACCAAAGTGTAAAAATGTACAAACGCACCACATAAAATGTCAGGGGATCATAAAAGTCATTATAGTTCATTTTGAAGAAGTCATGAATGTCTGCACCTAATAGTATTCCAATCTATTCAATAGCTGTTTTTCCCCTAAGGACAAAAACTATCCGGCTGACATTGCAATCGGTGCTGGCGTGGCAAAATAAAAAAGTCTGTACCAGCTGCCAGAAATCTGCCGCATTGCTAAACAGCAAAAAGAGAAGTTATATTGCATTACGTATTGGCATATGGAAAACTCTCCAACCGTAGTTTGTTCAGTCAAACAAAAAGCCAACGTATCAACATTTCATAAGCACAGGAAACAGTTTAATTAGAAACAGTCTTATGACTAATACAACTGGTGTTAGAAAAACTAGCTACTGTTAGCCTCTACAACATAATCACTCGTTTATGTGACCAATGTACCAGAAATAGGACATGTCTTGCTGGACCAATGCATGCAGAAGTTATCTTCTCATCACCCTATACCTCATGACCGAGGCCCAGTGGTTTCTCAGTGGATGCAACAATCAGCCCATTGATGGAGCCTATAGCCTGAGAGAGACGGCTGTGACTGAGAGGGAGATATGGTCAGTGTCATGTGCTGTCAACATGTAAACAAGCTGGACGCTGCACTGGCTGACTCAGTGAAACACACTGCCTCTGTTCCGAATCAGGCTCACTCCTTCCCGTTTAACACCACAGAGCACGGCATTAAGGCAGAGGGAAGCTACTATATAGGATCTGTCAAGTATCTAACAATATGGATGAAGATTTCTATACTTAACAAGACCTATTGAACATGTAGTAGATGCAGTTTAGGATTGATGCACTGCTTCCATAGCTCTATAGAGATAGACTTTTTTTATTTATCGATTAGTCTGCACAATTTCTTTGATTATTCCTCTGATCTATAAATGTCAGAAATAAGGAAAGGTGTCCCAGTTTCTCATAGTCCAAGTTGTATTTTTATAATCCAAAAACTAAGAATCGACAGTGAACATCAGGAAATGTACATGCATGAGGCTTCAAAAAGTATTTTCTGATAATTTTGCAAAAATAAAATATTTGGTCATTTTGTGTTGATCGACTAATCTTTGAACACAACGATAGAGTTTCTATGTGTTTTTGTTATTTTGGATCATGTACTCGCTTTTGGCAACCTGACTCAAATCAGGATTGTTTTTCGAATATGTACAACATGTGGCAGTATCTACAAGTATACCTTCACATGTACTAAAGACTTCTTGTATGACTGCAAGTTGTATGTGGGTCAAAGGATACTGCGGATTAACAAAATAGAAACATGGATTACATTTGGATTTAACTGACTTGACAAATGGACTTAGTGGCTATTGGATCTTAAAATGCGCCCATGTGTTGCGGTTAGGCACCTGTAAAACAAAACAATCCAGAAAGTCCAGTTTAAATAACAGATTTAAAGGATTTTAAGAAGCCAAGACACTGAACAATGATCTGTTTTTTGCCAAGACAAAACTCTGGGAACGCCAACGACGTGAGGCAACTACTCTCCAATCTTTCATTGTGACGATCGGGAAAGTTTTCACGTGGGAAAGTTTTCACGTAGCAAAGTATTTACAGCGCTGATGTGAATGGTAGGAACACATGGGAAACCTTTCATTCCAAATACTGCAATCTGACATCAATGTGTATGGCTGCCAACTGCCACAAATAGGGGGGGACTGTCTGTGTCTGTTAACTGGAGGGTCCAGGTTCAAGGCTTGTTACCAGTAAGTATCTGCCTTGCTAAGAACTCAACATGTCTAGCTTCTTATGCAACAGGCCATGACCTCTGACCTTCAGAAGCAAGAGAAAAGAGCAGGGTTTCCCACACAGACTTTACTTGGTCGGGCCACCCAGGTATATTAACGGCTGCCAAAGTATATTTCGCGACCCATTTAGGTTTAATCTTTTTGTATCCGTCCGCGAGCACGACGCCATCTGCGATCGATTAACTACCCCTCTTGTTCGCTCTGCTATCACGCTCCGCAGTAACTCCGCTGCAAGGCTCCGGCGAACAGTTCACAGTTCACCCCCACCCGTTGATAAGAGTGCTCCACTACTTGACAATTGGTTCCCTTCTGTAGTGGATACTAGGATCAACTTAATAGACAGCTATGATTTGGCAATATTTTTGCTGGTGGCTGTTTGCATTAATGAACATATAGCATCAGAAAACACAATACATGAGCAGACTTGCCGGCAACAACTGCCAATGCCACAGGGGCTCATGTTTATAAGGAAAAAGATCATATAAACATGGCACAGGAAGAGAAGTGCAACGATCTCAAAGGATTTTTTCTCCAACGCTGTTTACCTGGGAACTTAACAGAGAAGAAATGGGATGAAGAAGAAAAGAAGGGAAAAGGAAGGAAAGAGAAAGACCAAACACCCACATACTTCACATATTTGTAATGCCAAAGATGTCCACTTAAGCCGCAGTGTGCAACATTTTAATAGCAGACTACAGTAGTGGTTGCCCACATCTTATCGCAGTGTAAACACTCAGAGTTGTAGCTTAGCCAGAAGTCAAACACTCATGGACAAAAAGGAGATAAAATGCATTGTATGTATGCATAAAAAGAAGCTGTGAATGGAGACTTTTCCTCTGAGATGGGACCGTTAACGCAGAGGTTGAATTCAACAACAAGGTTCAAGGTTCTTTATTGTCAAACTAACATAGTGACAGAGTAATTATGTCGTTAAAAATCCACACACACACACACACACACACACACACACACACACACACACACACACACACACACACACACACACACACACACACACACACACACACACACACACACACACACACACACACACACACACACACACACACACACACACACACACACACACACACACACACACACACACACACACACACACACACACACACACACACACACACACACACACACACACACACACACACACACACACACACACACACACACACACACACACACACAGTAGGATAAGCCCACCACTAAAAACGTCAGCCTAGCTATTTGGATAAACAGACACACATCCAACGACCGTTGAGGAACTAAAATGCAACGGTCACAAACCCATAACACATCCCACCTCTCCAAAACATGCAAACACTCTTACAGTGAACTCACCTAGACCTCCGCTCCGCTGAACACTAGCTTTACTGTATCCAACAGCAGACAGCTCCCTCTGGTCCCGACACACACTGCTTCTGTCTCTGAGCCCACGTTCACACAAGACCACCCTTTCTGTGGGCCCCTGCCTTTCCCTTCTCGGCAGGCACACTCATCGTTTGACTCATACGCCAGTAGGAAAGACCCTCTTTCATTTAAACATACCTATTGTCTGACTAAAATGAGGCACGAGGCACAACAACAATGAGCAATACCCCTGCTGTCAAGGCTGTCTTTGGAGAGAGTAGATACTGCTGTAGGGCTTTAACAAATATTTAGATGTCAAGGGCCATGAACAACACATTTCACAATATATTACCTGAGGGATCGCCCTTTTAAGAGTTTGTTGGTGCCAGGTAAAAACTGTAGGTGGTAAGATAATAGTGGAGGGAGTGAAACTTGTAGGATGTCAAGAGGTAGGAAATATTGAACTTCAGATGATAATAAAATAATGTTGTGTTTTTGTTATCTCGGTATAAATTGGTATTTCACCTCCCAGAGATAACCTCTTGGTCAAACAAGGCGATTACAGCGGTGAAATTGATCCGTGCTGATTTCTATAGAAGCCATTTTTTTCTGCAACTGGGGCTCCTCTCGTTGCTATAGTTCGGCTATGATGGTCAGCAGTTCACAGCTAACTAGGTTTGATTAAAGGCGTTGAGGTACAGGTAGAGAAAGAGTCCCGGTCAGATTCTTAGGCTTCAACCACACTAATGTTTTGAGCAAAAACTATCATTGGTCTCAAGCATTTTGGTATCATTTCAGAAATAGTCGTGGTCCATACTGACACCTAAATCGCATATAGAATTGTTCTTCATGTAATCTGGGCATGTGTGTGCAATGTGTAGGGCTGATAGGACGGGGTAATTGATGCAAATCTATCCAACAACGCAACAGCTGCTAGCTAAAACAACAAAATTGCTTGTAATTTATTATTCATCAGGTTACATTTACCAATATTAGTCAAGGCTGATGTTTTATTCAGGAGAAAGGTTGTGTGACAGGGGTGTGATAAATCAGGAAAGGAGACTCAAAAGGAAGCACTTGTAGGTGTCTGCTTCATCATTTGACCATCTGTCCAGACTAGAACTCAGCAAAAGACAGCATGAGCAGTGTTTTCAAAAGTCGTCATTTTAGATGTTTTGAGAAAGCTGGAGTATTTTGGTAGTTGGGTGTGTATATAGCAAAAGCTTTGTGTTTTAAAAAGAAAACGTATTACTTTGGATGCAGCCTGACTCTAACATTAAAATCTAATAAAAAACGCTGTCGAATTGTAGTGTGCCCCTTTAACCACATCTTAGGACCCTGATATACTTGCTTTTTTCCTTGCTAGGGATGAAGCAATCCGGCATGTCGGATCCAGATCTGTGATACTGATCTTCATTTAGCGGATCCGTCAGAAGTGGCCGATCCACATTAAACACAGTTTGATGCCATGGCATTATAACATGATTGTTTCTGCAAGTTGGCGTACATTCAGTCAGTCATTCTTGAACTCAAACAAGCTTTCGGTTTGGTCCGACAGTCACAGTGTTTGTCTCTGTAACCCTGAAGTGATTGATTATTGAATCTAGCCAGTTCTTCTTCATTCCAGTTAAAGACTGAATACATCCGTACCAAAACGCAAGGAAATGCGGCACAGCCGGTTTCATCCAAAGATAAACAGACTAGTAGGAAGACTAAATCTTAAACAGCTGCAAGATTAACACTTGGCGGACTCACTATGTCTATGATAGATAAATACTAGGGATGCACGATATTGGGTTTTTGAAACCGATACAGATAACTTCCTGCTTCTCAAGACCGATACCAATAACCGATAATAAAAAAAGATTTACGCCACTAATTATTTTAACGCATGTGTATTTTTTTTCCTTGGCCGCCCCGTAGTTTCAGAACGCATCGAGTTTATAATACCATCTACAAGCTGATGCTGACAGCCCCGCTCCTGCCGCCCGCTTGTGGCAGACCACACTTCCACGCTCACCGGCAGGCACCGACTTGCCATCTGGAGGACCGGGAGGGTGTGTGTATGTGTGGCCCGAGCGAGCGAGAGAGAGACCTTACATGCATTGTTGTTGTTAGCATCTGGTGCTAGCTAGCTGCGCTGACGGATATAAGGAGCTGTTTAAATGAAAACAGAGGAGCGACATTTCGCCACAACTGCGCCGAGCACTTGACTTTATGCAGGCAGCCAGACAGTGGGACATTGTACGAAAAGTCAGCACACTCAGCACGGATAGTGCAACATGATTGCAGCGTCCAGGCAGCTCCGGTTCGAGCATATGCCTTGAGTTGCACATAGCTCCAACGTGCGTACACACACACACACACACACACACACACACACACACACACACACACACACACACACACACGCACACTTTGTATTATTGTCTTCGTACGCTTTTAACACACCATCGTAGCGATGGCGATGTTTCAGGTGACTGATCAGGTTCTAAGTATTAGGGAGCGCTGGATTTGTGAAGAACTCCCCTCTTCCTAAACCACTAATACCACAGTACTGGCAAAACGGGAGGAGCCGAGTGAAAAACAAGCGCCCCTCATCCCAATCCACCCACACCGCAGTATTTTTTTCTTTTTTTTTACCCAAAAGATATATTGTATATTATCGGGGCTATTAATACTGGTATCGGGTTTATCGGGATGACGTCATAATTCCTAATATCGGGCCGATAATTATCGTGCATCCCTAATAAATACATCAATATTCTTCTTTACGATAGAACAAGAAATACTAACTGTGAAACGCTTTGTTTCGTTGAACCAATACTACTCCTTGTTTTCAGTCCTAATGCTGAAAACTGACATTTTTCTGTCCAACCATGTGGTTATCTGCCCTCCTCTGAGATCCCAGGTGCAGAAGAGTCCCTCTTTGGATAAAAAAAGCTTGCTCTGCCCTAAAGATCAGGACCAAAGACCATGGCTTTTAACTGCTCTTCATTTTCTTCCTCTGGCCCACTGGGACCCTTTCAAGGAACTCAGTGGTCCATAGCCTTTGCTTTGGGACACAAAAGGCCACTGACTGTGAGGTTTACAGTGGATCAATTTCCCTGAGTTCCCGGCCCTTAGCAGGAGAGAAAAGGGGAGAAAAGTAGGAAGAGAAAGTGAGCGAGATGGGGAGGGCAACGGTGAGATTGCACTTTTGAATGCACTGGAGACCCAAAGAAAAATGGAGTACAATGGTCTTTGAGGACTTGTCCTAGTTTGGTTCAATCTCTCTGCGTGTCGCTTTCTACTTCCAAAATAGGAGAACATTCTGGCAAATCTTTCACACTGATCCTAATCAATTTACAAGCTGATTCAATTATTTTACCGACCTCTTTCATGAACCAATAGAAACTCTGTTAACACAGCTTGGCACACTCCTCCTCCCTTCATTATCTTTCCAAGGTCTCGCTCTCGCTCCGTCTTTCACTTTCTCCCGTCCACCTGAGCTGAATAGACTTCCTTATTTCCCTCTGAGAGGATAATAAAATCATTCTCTCACTGCAAGGCTTATTGTTTATGCTCCTTTTACAAGAGTGCGTTAAGAAAATGGTTATCAGCACACGTGACTTCGCGGCCAATTGTAAACCTGCGTACCCCGCCTCCCTCGCGACCTACCTCCCATCTTCTCCTCCTTCTCCATCTTCCCTCTATTTTCCTCTCTGCCCCCTCCGCGGTTTTCCCTCTCTCGTTCCAGCTTGTTTTCATAAAGACGGCGGTGGGGCGGCAAATTTTCCCGAGCTCACACCAATTAGCTATCACGCCGGAGAGATTACTGACGAAGAGCACAGCAGATGAGAGGGAAAAGTGGGACATGCTACTTTTTAAGACACAGAGAGGCGAGAAGTTTGTGTGCGTGTGTATGTGTGTGTGCGCGCGCATGTGTGTGTGTGTTAAAATGGCTCCTGAGAGGGAATTTGAACAAGCCAAAAACTCTTATTTACACATCTGACAAACATCCTAATGCTAAAATGCCCTTGTTAATTGACTGAAAGACTTAATTTGATATTATTATATTATACTTTTAAATACCTATCCATCAGCGCAAACATATTACTAGCCAAAGCAAAATGCCCCTCAATGCTTTTCATCTCTAAATTCCTATTTTTAAAGGCTCTGCTTGCCCTGAGTATTCTGATTGACAGCTATGTGATTTGTAGGTGAATTAGGGTTGCAGCACGTGTACATACGATCCACCATTCAACTCAATGGCCCACATGGAGACCATAGAAAGGGAACGTCCATATGAGCTCTTATCAGCTGACCTTTGAGTCTTATCTAGTCTGTGTCAGGGTGGAAACGTGTGTGTGCGTATGCGTGCGTGTGCGTGTGTTAAAGCTTTAATGATAGCACGTGTCTTTGGCGACCCAGTTTACATAGGCTTGTTAGTAAAGACCAAGAAGACATGGTGGCTGTTGTTACCATGGTGATTAGACTGCCAACCGAGCCTTTCTTGCTGTACATAAAAGCAGGATTTAACATGTATCTACAGAAAGAGTCTTTATTATGAATAATTCTTCTTTGAATTACACTGTTAATGGGGCTTCAAAAGTATACACAGCCTTATTGTTTAATGAAAAATGTCCATTGCACTTAGTTTATATGTAACTAAGTCCTGAAAGTTGGTTAAGAAAGATCATAATAGTTTTGTGCTTATTCTTTGATCAAATACTTGTTGCTTAAAGTGTTAACAATTGTATACTCTACTTCTACTACTCTACTACTACTGCTTGTGTATGCACAATATATAAAGGAATAGTTCAAGATTTGGGATGTAACCTTTCATTAATTTATTCTCAAGAGAAACGACTCTCATACCTGTATTAAAAATTACGCCACAGCCATAAGACATAATGGTTAACTTAGATTGGAAACAGATAAAAACAGTTGGCATAGCGCTGTCTGAAGGTAGTAAAATCCACCTACCAGAACATCTAAAACTCACATCCATATAATGTCTTGTTTGATCAATCCGTTAAAAAAATTGTTTAAAAAAAGGGCAATTATTTGTAATACTCCCTTGAGAACGAAAGTGGTCGGATTTTGGGCTACATCCCAAAATGGCGAACGATTCCTTTAACCTTTTTGTGTAGGGATTAGGGGAAAGTAGATATTCCTTACAGCAAAGTATTAAAAAAAGTATTGTTTTTCTGTGTGCATGTGTGCAAGCATGTGCAAATCCACCTCTCTACCTCAACGCCTTTACAGGGAAACACACAAAGTAATCCCTGAGAATAAACACCAGATCAGATTAGGTCAACCCGTGTAATCCAATGAACTCTCACCTCTAACATGCCTAATGTTGTTAGAGCTGACAACATCCCACCACAACTCACACACCAACAGGGTAAGGGGCTTGTGCTGCTGGTGCATAGCTCTGCTTTCCAATAAACTTGTATATACAGTATTTCTGTTTAAATGAGCAGATGTGTTGTTAAAACAGTCGTTCTGTTTTCCCACACACTCCCTACCCTTTAAGACGATCTGCAATCTGCTCACTAGATTATTTATAAAATACTGACTCTCTGGCATCAAAATATTGTATTCTCAGTGATACATGTTTAATAGTAACATATGTATCTATGGAAATATAATTTAAAGGTCACTTATTATGCAAAATCCACTTTTTCATGTCTTTTCTACATCAACCCTCTGTGTAAAGAGACTCTGAAAGTTTCAGGAACAAAGATTCTCTCTCTTTTTGTCCTGATCCATTTCTATAAAAACCTGTCTGAAAATGAGCTGATCAGATCTTGGCCACTTTGTGATGTCATAACGATGTTTTGGCTTGTGTAACCATTAGCCAATCACCAACCAAGGTAACCCCCCCCTACCTTATCACCTGAATCTCCTGCTAGAGCACCATTGTGTTATTTTTAACCAAATATCTCTGAGGGGCGTGGGGAGGGGCTCCTGATTTTCATCTAATGGCGCATTTCCACTACACGGCCTCGCTCGGTATGGCTAGGCCTCGTTAGGACTGGCTCACTTTATGGCGCATTTCCATTACAGTTTAGGAACTGGGGTAGTATCTATAGTAACGCAGTGTAGGCGGAGCCGTGACGTCATCTTCAATGAGCGCCCCAGAAAAACAACACAGCCGTTAGCTCTTAGCACTCAGAGCTCACAGCTCTTCATATCTGTACAGAAACTAGACAAAAGTTAAACAAGTACAAACCACAGACTGCCTGTGTCATGGCGAATACAGTCGCTGGTTTATTTATGTCTGTATAGGCTGTTGTTGTGAGTGTGGACGGTCGGAGCATATATAACGTTAGCTTAGCCGATCTCCATTTAGAAAACACGCATTTTAAAAGGTTTTTCGCCTGCCGTGTGTCTGCAGACTTGTCCAAGCATTCATTCATGGTGTTTACTAACCGGTATCAGTATGTTGTTACTTTGGGATAATTTTGAAACGTGTATTACAATTAAATCACGGTCAAATATGTTCATCTTGTTGTAGTTGTAGCCCCCTTGCCAGCGATTCTCTCTCTAGTTTAGCATACTCAGCCCGACTCAGCCTGGTTGTTCCTGGCCCTAGAACCACGATTTTATGGGGCCAGAAAAACTGTGAATTAGGACCCGCTAGCCGGTACTAGGCCAAGTGGAAATGCAACCAAAAACGGGCCCCGCACGGATCGGCACGCTTAAAGCGAGCTCCGCGCTGCAGTGGAAACGCGCCATAAAGTAACAGACAGAGAATCAGCACTTTTGAAACAGGGCTGAAACAGAGGGGATTATGGGATGCTGCAATGATTCGTTTGGTATTTCGAGCCAAACACTTCAGAGACATGTTTTGTATATATCTGAGACCTATGATATATTGATGAAAAACAGTACAATAGGGGACCGTCGTTAACCATTTCTGCAATGACTTTATTGCAGCATAAGTATGCTACACAGAGGATCAATTGATATGTCCCTTTTCAAATCATACACAAAACTCATGGTAAACTGTTACAGGACGCTATTTACCATGTATCCCTTGTTGTGAAGCACTTCGAGATTTGTCTTGGCAGATGAGAAGCGCTATATAAATTAAATATATTATTATTATTATTTATTAAATATATTATAACATATCTACTAACAAAGAGAGACACAAAACTTGTTTGCAAGCATCTGACAGGGAAGTGAATGTTTTTCTCCCTGAAATGCAATCCGGTGCTTTTTGTTCTGGTTTAGGGTTGTATTACTGTGGTATAACGCTGACATCATACATGCTTCGGGCTACAAAAGGACTCCAGCTCTGTCATTCATTTGACTTAATGGCTTCTCTGGCCATGTCCTGATTGAAAGATTTGTGTTTAGACTAACCAGACATCTGTGGGTCAGGTTTTCCGACCATTTCTGCTTTGGACCCCAATCTGTGTCTTAGTACCATGGCAGTCCCCCAAAAACTTATTTGTGTCAGCTATTTCTCTATTTACATCAATTAACAATTAACTTCATTAACTGAATCTTACCTGTTCTGCATTATATATATTAATAGATTGTGGTTTACAGATTTCAATGTTATGTCCACTAAACAGTGTGGATCATTTTAATGCCAAAGTAAACACGACCCCGATGCCCAGTCCTGACAAGCCTGTGAAATGATACGCATTAGCAGCAAATGCCTTGAGCAGGAGGATATATTGCGCAAACTTGGCATCAGGTTAGAAAAGAACACATTCAACCAAAAGTATTCCAAGAAAAGTCAACTGAATACAAATGAAGTTTCTGAAAAACTCATCGGGTTTAACAATAAAAGGTGCTTTAATCAATCATTTAACATTTAAAATGGATTCCACGAATACCTATATTTGAATTATTTGCTAACATGAAGCTTAAAGCTAAATTACTAGTACTGAATCAGTTGTATTAATCAGTGTTTCCGCCAGACCAGGGCTGAGAGGGTGTCACGCCGTGTCACGTGACTTGAATTTTGAATTGAGCCGACCCTTATATACTATCTCTTTACGTATTAGTGATCGGAATTCGGGATCTTTAGAGCCGGCTTTTTCGGCTTCGAAAACTCAGTTTCGCCGCTGCGAGGCTCTGCCGCTCGCAGTTATAATCCCACCAGACTCCTTTTGCCCCCTCCAACAGAGGGATGTCCTTGTCCTTTTTCCTTTTCGTCATTTCAAGCGATAAAAACTCGATCTTCTCTCGAATTATTTATTTTTTTGGATGCCCTCGGCTCGAGTTCAGGGCGTTCCGAGGTGAATAAGGGTGTCAAATGACGGCAAGACGCCCCCACGCGGAAACGCTGGTATTAATCCAATTTCCTTTGAGTGAGATCAATAGCTTTTTGCATGTATGTGCTGGGCCTGCTTTTTGCTGCATTGGTGAAACCAGGACAGGTTCTCCAACCTTTACGAGCAGGTCGTTTCTATCATTTCAAAATAAATACGTCTCAGACTACATGCTCTTATCCTGATCTGCCATGTCATTCTTCTCTTTAAACCTTTGAATGCTAATGATTGACCAACATTTGGATCCCACTGCCATGGCCTTCAACAGATGAGAATGCAAACAAAAAACAAAAAGAAAATCACAATCTCCCACACAGCAGATGGGTGGGGGGAGTTTTGGCATGCTTGGCTAGCTGTAATCTGCCTTTAAATTTTAATGTACCTGCACCTGTTATTAGACATGAGAAAGATGATGCGTTTACACAACTTCTCATGGGAAAATGAGAGCAACTTAAATGATTTACTCTTCACAGATCTATTTTCTTTACCATTGTTTAGCCATTTTCTCTACAGAAATGTGAGTGTATGACAGAAAATGTGTTTATTAGGACATGATGATCTGAGAAACTAATGATGCCTGCACGGCTCATCTTGTTACCATGTGTTCAGTGAGTATTTGTGCTTCATTTTATGGGTGGAATGGCTTTCTAAATGAAACATCATATGTTTAAGCCACAATAAAGGAAACGGTTAGAGCAGAGGGTTTTTCATATACCCATTTTTCATCTTCATCTCCAGCCCTTTCTAAAAAAGCTTTTTACCCGAGCTTTCCATTCATTGTTGCCTGGCTAAATAAAAGACGAAACACTCATAACCATCATCTTTCCCTCCAGCTGGCTTCCATTTATTAAATCTGCTCGTCTCTTTTGTACAATAGAGAAGTTACTTAGAGCCGTGTGTGTGAGGTACCTGAAATTCTGCAGCTGATCATGTGTGTACAAATGGAACTCACTGTGGGAGATGTTAGTACGGCGTGACCTTAACAATACAAAGACAGTGAGGAGAAGCGCTGGAGGACACAGAACCAGGGTCAGTGCTAACGGCAAATCAGAGCATGGATGAGTGTTAGTCAGTATGAAAAGCAATTAAGACAGAACAGAGGCTGACTATCATGAAGCCCCTCGTACTGCAGAGCACATGACGCCTGAGTGTCCAAAAGAGTTACCCCCTGATAACTCAGCTGGAGCTTCTTAAATGTTTCTTTCCAATGCGATGATTTTTGTGCTCTGACACTTTTTTGCAGCGCAGTTCTAACTGCTCTGTTTTTATCTTAAAAGTATCAATTCATTAAGACGGTCAGTATCTGCACCAATACCAATTTGGACCATCCTTTAAAGATCCTTCCCTTTAATATCTTCCTTGATGTATGAGACTGTCAATTGATTAGATAAATACAATGGTGTAAAATTGCATATATCATATAAAAGACCTTTTATCGGTCTCGTCAGTCTGCGTTAAAAGCATTATCTACCAAATATAGGAAGTACTGGGCGGGCAAAACTGAGGTTTGGTTGAGGGGTTTGAAGGGGCACTCCTCTGAATGTACACATACGTTCAGTTAACTTGGAATGAAGATGTCTAATCAGCCTGTGAAAACAAAACCGTTGTCTTTAGTGAATCTGAAGGGAGCTTTCCAATGTCAGAATAGAATAAAATGATTATGCCATCAGGGGCTATCACGTTGAACTGTGGGAAATGTTGTATCCAGTGTTTTGGGGCTCTGGCTCTTACTATGGGCTTAAAAGACGGAAAGTAAATAAAGTCAGGTTTTTGTGGGAGGCCCTCGATCAGAAAACACACATTTTTTAACAAAATTATATTATAGATATTGGGTAGATAAAGGTGTATCCGGGAAAGAGAGTATTACAAACAAATTGTGGTTTTTTAACATAACATGTAAGACAATCTCAAACCCTCCCAAAAAAAAGTACAAGCATGGAAAATGTCCACTTTAAAATCAGTCTCTCCCAAGCAACATGATCTTGAGTTATCAGTTTCTCTCTGATCACAGGTTCAGAGCAACCTGTCAAGTACTTAGGTAAAACATCTCTGTTTTCAAGAAGGAAGGGAAACAAAGTGACAACAAGCCCACCCTTCAATCAGTCGTTTGCATTGATCTGTGATGCACTAATCCTATGCTTAGTTCCATCCCATAAACACAGGATGATAAAGAGAATCTGCCCCGTACAGCATTAGGGCTTTAGCCTCTGCTGTGTGTCTGACTTGGCAGCTTTAAGCCTGGAGGAAACCTTTACTGAGGTAGCCCAATCAGTCTCCATCTCCTGGATCAATATCCATTAGTCTGTAGAGTGCATGTGTGTGTAAGTGTGTGCAGACCTCATCCTGGGTGAATGGGCCCGAGTCATAAATGCAAGCCCTGGATCAGATTTCTCTCCCCCCTTTCTTGCACTAACACACGTACACTGCAATGCTCATTCAAACATACAACCCAACCTCTTCATTCATGAAGTGCCTTTTTTTCCCCACTGTGAATACCACACTATCAACAAGTAATAACTTTATGAAATCAACACTCCACCAGCCTCTTAGTCACCAGTGTAGCCAAAGATTTGTTTAGCGTAGATAATAACTTGATGATTGACAACATGCCACAACAAAACTCCCCGTCTCAGAGCTCTGAGGCCGGGGTATTAATTCCAGTCTGGAAGGCAGGGGAGAGAGATGAGGGGAAGCGCATTCTTTTTAATAAGTTGTCATTATGCATTAGGACTCTAAGGCCCGACAAGAATAAGGGAGGGAGAAAACATGGAGCAGACATTGGCGAACGAACACTTGGACAGCAGGCAGTCGGACAGAGAGAAGGGAAGAAAGCAAAGAGGGAGGACATGGGAAAGACGAAGAGTAGGAATGTCAAAGGATGGAAAAAGGAGATGTGGAGCTGGGAATGGAAAAGCATAGCCTGTGGCAAGACACTCAAACCTGTGCATGTCAAAACAAGATTCTTAGATCAATAAGGAGGAAGTTCACGAGCAAAACAAAGAGGAGGGGAGAGCCAGAACGTGAGTTGAAAAACTGTACAGCAACTGCTTTGTGCACTTCCTGTAGTATTCTCTGCTTCTCAGAATAGAAAACAGCCCTTGTCTGGTTTTTTGGGGGGTCTTTTGTATGTTTTGCTTGTGCAGACAATAATATAAATACTATGTGACTGCAAAGAAAGAATACAAAAATGGTTTGAATGCATTCAGTGCCAGTTAAGTTTTACAAAACTTTAAAGAACCAACAAGACAGAGCAGGAAAGTGTTACTCCAGCCATTTAACATGGTATGGAGACAGATGATGTACTTTAAAACAAAAATCGAATCCCTCTTGGCCAAATCCTGTGTACAGTAAATATCGGTCCACGGTTATCATTATCTCCAAATGTAGGTGGTCTTGTCAATCACTCTCGTGTTGCGCTCAGTGACATAACAGTAGTACTGATGGTGCCAGGTTCTCTCGGGGAGAACAACAACACTAAGGCCGCAGCTAACAATAATCAGCCGTACCACCTGAAAAAACGTGGGTCATATTTAACATAAGGACCTGCTCAGTAACACATAATCATTGCTAAGTGTAGCTTTAGTGGTTTGTTTAACAAGGTCTGTTGTTCTTGGAGAAAAAAACATATACTCCTAAAGTCCTCACAGTGTGCGAAAAAGTACACGTCCCACCGTCCGGGACGTGTTATTTACAATATCGGACAAGTAGATCTTTCAATTGACTTGTCCGGCGGACAAGTGACGTTTTTCGCCCCGATTTATTGACAAATTATTGATACATTGAGTTTACAAAAGGCAGAACTCATTCGCAAATTGTCCGTGTCCGCCATTGTTCGTTTAGAAGTGTTAGTTTTGGTTCTGCTTGTCGATTCCTAAGGAAATGCATCTCGCCGCTTTCTGTACAGTTAGACGGGGCGGGAAGTGTAGCACAGTGGCCGGGTTGGGAAGCAAAACTCGGTTCCGAGTAGGAACAAATAACAATTGTCCGGTCCCGGGATTAATAAGAGTTGTGAGGACAGGAGGAGAGGCCGAGCCCCGCGGACTGCAGCTCTCTCTCTCTATGCTCCGTATCAGCTGATCGCTGCACGGTGCAGCTCAGCGTCTCTCTCTCTTTCTACACACAGCGGATCCGCTGCCCGTATAACAGCCTCATCTTTGTCAAACTTATGTTCTCTCTCTAACACGTAATGAAGGTTATTAAGCGTTTGAGCTCCTGTGTTAATATTGACCGCCATTTCCTTTATGAAGTGAAGCAGCCTCCCTGTCTGTGTCCTCGCGCTGTCCTCACATCCCCGGACCCCCAGACTCGGAGGAGCAGGGATGTCAGTATTGTTTATGAAGCAGGGTATATAAAGTACATTATTGAAATGCTACTTATACTATTTATTAACTTTTACAAACAGTGAGTAGCTGGGCAGCTGCCAGCATGTGTATTACAGGACATGTGTAAGCGTGCAAGTGTCTTTGAGTTGTAGAAAAGCGCTAGGCCTATAGGCTATAAATATAATAATGATAATAACTTTATTTGTATAGCACCTTTCATACAGGGGATTGCAGTTCAAAGTGCTTTAAATCAGTAACAAATAAGACATAAAATCAGTGTAAAACAAGCAGCAAGAGCAAAGCATAAAGTGGGATAAAATAATTAAAAATAAAAACATGGGGAATAAAACATAGAGAAATAGTGCAATGTCAATCACAGAGAATAGTGCAGTATAATAGTGTAAAATCAGTCAAGTGCTTTGGTAAAGAGAGGTTTTAAGCTGCCTTTTAAAAATGCCTAATGTATTGGCTTTCCTAATATTGTTGGGTAACGTGTTCCACAGTTTTGGGACGTAGTTTACAAAGGCTGCATCACCGATCTTCTTAGGACTCTTTCTGGTGACCTCTAGTAGACCTGCATCTGATGATCGCAGTGTTCTGGCGGGTGTGTAGTTCATTAGAGAGTCAGACATGTAGCTGGGTCCTTGTCCATTTAGAGCTTTGTATGTGAGGAGAAGCCCCTTCAAATCAATTCTAAGAGTTACAGGAAGCCAGTGTAGAGTAGCTAAAACAGGACTAACGTGTTCCCTCCTTTTGATATTCGTTAGTAGTCTAGCTGCAGAGTTTTGAATGAGCTGGAGTCTTTGTACATTCTCAAACTGCACCACTTAGGACTAACTAAACAATGCAGAGATTATTTTTATATAATTGTATTCAATAACCGTAAGAAATTCAACAGTATGAAGTGATTCGTAAATAGGAATACAGATTTGACTTAATGTTTTCATAAATATATTTTTCTCCCAGTTTGTCATGGGACTGATTTACCCTCTCCAAGAACCGGAATCGAGAACCGAAAATAACCAGAATCGAAAAGCAGAACCGCAATCGTTAAAATCCAAACGATACCCAACCCTATGTGTGATGCAGTAAAATCTTACCGCTCACTTACGTTAGCGGTGTCGTAAAAACCGTGGGAAAATGTAAAAAATACGATGACGAAGAAGAAGATTCCAGTGGCCCCAATTGTTGTCAATTCTGGACAAGTGAAAAATGTATTCGGACAAGTAGATTGCCAAACTCACTTGTCCATGGACAAGTACTCTCTAAAAACTTTTTCTCACACTGCCTCAAGCAGCTTATGATAGCATTTTGACAACACATGGTTTTTGATTGTAGCTGAGTGCCCGAGGGACATTTTTAGGTTTAAGGACACAAACACATGGATTCCAATGAACTGTCAGGTTTAAGTTAAGATCTCGTTTAAGATCAGATGTAGTAGAGGTCTGGTTAAGGCCTGCTTTGTCCAAAGTGCGGGTCTGTCCATTACTGTAGCGAGAGTAATGGGCAGAGAATGCTTCAAGTACAGACAGGCCTGACATGTTAATCATTCTAATTGTTAAATATTTGTGTGATTTTTAATTACACCGGCAGCAGAATAATAAAAGTGTCTTTTTATGCAAGACAGACAGATTTATTTTGTATTTAATCAACAATATATTTTTTATTATTTCAGAAGGATCCCCCCTGCTGCTCGGAAAATGTAAGACAGACAAAAACAATTTATTCGTGTCACTTCTTCTGTTAAACAAACCAAAAAAAGTCAATTTAAGTGCTCTATTAGTAAATAAAAAGCTATTTCTAAACTACAATATGAATCTACAGCAGATGGCCTTGTGGTAATAAGAAGAGGCATATCTAAACATTTTTAATTATGCTACAAATTAGCAGCAGATTTGATTAACAATGAGGCAGAAGGGCTGCAGCTGTGCACCATCAACAAAACATACAAAGTGTGGCTGCAAGTGAGTTACATGATGCCTCTCGCCGTGAAAGGAAGCCATCGGATCAGCTCAATACGGATACTGAACTTCCCTCTGTGGCTTATTATCTCGCTAGACGCAAAACCACAGGAGCCAGAGGCTGGATGTCAATACTCTGCATTCTCCTGCTTGTTTACTCCCCTCCAACTCTGCTTCAAAATCTCACTTCCACCACAAAAGGTCCCACATGTGACAGTGCATTTCAACTGCCAGGGTTTTGGCTTGGGAATGCATTCCTAGTTTCTGTTTTTCAATTTCTCTCTTATGCCACAGTTTCATATTTGAGTATCGCACACTTATGCAAATGTCACCTGGCGAAATAAACTCCCCACTACTACTACTACACATATAAAACACAAGCTTCAGCAATTGATCCATGGATAAACTTGTTTTAAATGCATATAAAAAGTAAGCTGCCAAAGAGAGGGGAGTTTTATGATGACACTGGCAGACATGACAACAGGCACCGGATCTAATTCACTGCTAGCTGACACTGAAAATAGCTGGAGGGTTATCTGGCATTTCCAAGTGCAGCCCATAAGCTCACAGACAGGCATTCACCCATGGATCACTATTTACTGCAACTGTATCTCAGGAAACTCCAATTACAAATATTGTGTTATTTTTGTACAAAACACTTACACTGATATGGACATGGAAATTAATAGAAAATAAAATATTCTTAAACATAGTTTCATAATGCAAAGTCTGCTGGGTAGAATAAAACATCTATATATTTCTCAGATCCCTTCATTTTTATTAGGACCACTTGAATTCTCATTTAAAACCCGTTTAAGAGCCATTGTTGCAGCCTTTAAAAATCACTGTAGGCCCGTGTTGGGACTTCAAGTCACAGTCCTTGCTGATTAATTAGCCTACTTAGCTATTGTTAGCGACATGAACATGCAAGTTTCCCACATATAATAATGTCTATAAGCAATAGTTCATGTGTAAATCACTGTCACTGACATTCTTGGGTGTTATAACAACCAACAGACCGTGTTATTGATAATAGGCAGCCCTTTTTGGCCTTGATAGCTATGTTGCAAAGCTAGCTTATCCTGCACAGTGCACACCCAGGCTCTATGTGCCACGCCATGTATTGTTTACATTGCTTCCACAGTTCTGCTATTTTCTGACAGCACAGAAAACGACAAACAATAAGTCATTGGGATAGTGTATTTAAAATACACCAATACTGTATTATGTTTTGTATTGAATACACATTCAAGCTGTTCAGATACACGAGAGCTTTGTCAACTCACTGGCAGGCTAGCGATGCTAAAGTAGCTAGCATGGCTAACCAAAGCAGACAGCCAGGATTCGCTGAATCTGATTCAGGATCACTAGCTCACATGCTAATACTGGAAGCTAATATTGAAACTAGTTATGAACACCCAAGTCCATTATCGGACAGCTCTGACCTGCTTATTTTCCTTCCTCTCGGCAACGTCTACATGTTATACACTGGATATATAAAACATAATATATAAGATATACGGATTTATATCTGCGTTTTCATTTTAATTAGAAAAAGTTGCTTGGATTCAATTGTGATGGGGTCGAGCTGTACGAAAAACATATGTTTGCAGTCCTTGTGTTTTCCTCTTTTCTTACATTTACTGGGTCAAAAATACACTTTACGACCTAATTTTCACACCTGTCAGTGGTGTTAACGAGTTTAAGGAGTGTCATGGAAAGATAAAAACACAGAATAATGTATTTTTAAAGAAAAGTACACGGAGAGCTTTGACAAATCTAGGGGAGGTGTCCGAAGATGGAACTTGGAAAATTAGCGATGTAGCTAACGTTGCCCTGGCTACACCACTCTGAATCAAATACTGAAGCGTCTGTTAGATAAATGCATTCAAGAAACACATGTTAAGAGATTTCCACGACTACGTTAGTCATTGCTATATGTTGTATACTTCATTCACAACAGTAATTGGGCATTTTAATCCCTATTTTTCCCTGTACGAGCACCCAATGTCCCTAATTTGTGCACCAAGAGGAGCAGCTTCTCAGTAAATACTACTCCCACTATCCATCTCCTTTTTCGGCTTACCGTTCTTGAAGAACGCCGCAATTTCTCCAGCGTCCTTCGTCGTTTCCTCCGCTCCTTCCCCGGAGCTCATGGTTGCCACAACCCGGACCTGGAGCTCAGAGTCTCCCAAGTAGATCCCCCAAAACACACGACAGAAAGATGGCACAAAATCACTTCTGTCCCGAGAAAAGCTTGATTAAAGACACGGAGACTCGTAGTAGCTAGCAGTGCCATCTGCAAACCTCCATCTTGGGGTAACGTAATTGGAAACGATCAGCCGGGGGGCACCGGGTTCCTCCTCGGAGTGAAGCCGAGGGGAGAGTAGCTGTAGCTGGGAGGAGGAGGAGGAGTAGGAGGAGGAGGAGGGAGGGGTCGCTGTTCGGTGAATCTCCGTAAGCTTTCGGAAATGTGCAGACGGTGGGTCATCAAGGACCGACGGCAGTCACCGTGTGGCCGATTTACATTGAACAAGGGTGGAAGAAGTACTCAGAAATTGTATTTAAGTCAAAGTAGAAAATACCAGACAGTAGAAATACTACAAGTAAAGTACAATAGCATTAGCATCAAAATATCTTTGAATTGAAGTGGAGTCGAAGTCAATGTTCCCTTACTTGTTTACACCACTGACAGTGAAGCATGGCATATTAAAACCAAGAGAGAAACTACAAATGGATTAGATTATTAGAACAAACCATGGCTGTCAGTAGTGATACTTATCTCAATGACAGGTTTATTGTCTATTTAAGCCAAATCCTCACTGTCACTGATGGGAAAACATCAACTTTTAGGGAAGTTTAACAGACTATGATTAATTAACTGTTGATTGTGCAAGTGGGTGAATGTTACTCATGCGTAAATGGAGGACTAGAGTGGTGAAAGCTCCCAGATACAAATAATTCAAATAGAAAAAGTCAGCTGTTTGGTTTGAAGGAATTCTTTTTATTTTCTTTGTGAGCCGAGGTGTGTTACTGAGGCCATCTGCTGGAGAAGAAAATATAAGAATAAGAAACTTTAGTTTTTTTATTGTATTGACACAAAGCATACTTCTTGTTTATTGTTCCATCCATGTTTATTGTTCCATCCTGTCTTTCAATTGGTTTTCTTACATTACATTTATTTAACCAACACTTTTATCCAAACACATGAAATAGGAACAGAGTGCCTTTTTCTTAACACCTTGGGTCTAGTCACCAAATAAGAAACTCTAACAGTTTGTGCATGTCAGGGGCCAGGGCAGGGGATGTCCAGTTTTCCAGTGATTGCACCGCACTGATTGAAAGTCTGCGGTCTAGTCAAAGCAGGATTTATTCTGACGCCTGTGTTACTGATCCAACATAATCAGGATAATGCTTCTGCTTACTTGCGGATTATTACACAGTGATCATCCACAGCTTGTTGGTTGTTACTAAGTGACATTTGGGGCCTCTTCAGCTAATGCCAAATAAATAGTTTCTGGAAGAGTCCTCCTGAGTACTGAAAGCATCAAAGTTCCCCCACACAAACTGCACTGCACAATGCTCGATATGACTTTCAGTTTTGTATATAAACCAACTGAAGTGGAAATGTAGCAGCATTAACTAGAGTGATTTATTTATGAGACAGCATTATCATTTGTTTTAACTGGGAACTCAACATAGAAAATGACCTGTAGCTGCCTGTAACATATTCATTCAACACAGTGAAGGACTGCAGAGCATATTTTATTAATTATTTAAATAATTGTTTAGCACACCTGATGGACTGTTTTTTATCTGTTCTCTCTTTGTGTGGACATGTGTGTCCTCTGTCATTATCATTGGCTTCATTGCTTATCAATACTTCATAGATGCATTAACCAAAAGCTGATAAGAACTGAACAAATATGTAATAAAATATATATAGATTGCTTTGACTGTTTACGGTCTTTTATACACATAAAATAGGTTTTATTTTGTAAATCTTGATGTATTACTTGTCATGTCCAGCAGGGGGAGGCTGATACAAGTGATCAACTCTTCTCCTCTTCCATTTAATAGTTTTGATCAAATAGCATGTACAGCATCACTGTTTTAAGTACAAGAAAACAACAAGAAAGAAGCAGATGATTCAGGAAAAAAACGGCTTTCAGGGCCTTTAACCTTGAACTTTAATAACCCTAGCATATTAGAAATAAATGGTTGTCCGGGATAGTTAAAATGGTTGTCCGGGTTAGTTAAAATAATGTTTCTGTTGCTTAATAATAGATATGACCTTCATTATCACTGATCTTTGTCCAAGGAATCCTCATTACCAGTTGAATCTGTGTTTCAGGCTTCATTGTGATACGAACTTCTTTCCAGTAAAATGTACTTTTAATAATATAAAAAAGCAATTCAATTGCCCTATACATAAAACATCATCTGAATCAGGGGAGAAAAATATGCATTATGAGAAGAAGTCTCAGCAACACTGGTACCTCCTTTTAATCAGGGCCATTGAATGACTGACCGCTACCTTCAGGTGCATTCATTCCCACTGTGTCGCTGCCAAATATATTGCCTCCTGAAATGTCAGCAGTAATTACTCCTGTGCTCAGAGACAACCTCTGAAATGAATGAAAGCAGGTGGTGATCATGCCCCCCCTCTTAGTCCACATGTCCCCCCTCTACGTCACAGTTGTTGGAAACCTCTTGAACTCTGTTGCTGATTTTTTGGCAGTTTTATCCAACATCTGGGCAGGACTGCTCTCAGTGAATTTCAAGGCTTTGTTCTGTGTGTGCGTGCATGTGCGTGCGTGTGTGTGTGTGTGTGTGTGTGTGTGTGTGTGTGTGTGTGTGTGTGTGTGTGAGTGTGTGTGTAAAATAACAAAACTGTTTTTAAAATGTTGAATAAAAAATATACTGGTTTTATCAGCATACTCACAATTCTCTTTTCCGTTTATAAATGTTCCAAATATAATATTTATATAATACATCTCTACATAGTGCTGAGGGACTGTGAGATTATTTATAGTCTATTTGAAGCCCCAGCAATTGGACTTTCTTGTCACCTATAACTGAAACACATATTCCACACTGTGCTCGAGGCAAAGTCTTTCCAGGGCTATAAATTGATTCTGCAGCAGATGCAGGGAGAGACCTTTGAAGGACCTTGAATTAAGTGTTATTAGAATAAAAGAAGACAATGGTGCAGGGATGACTATTTTGTAAAAACTCAATCAGCTAACAGACAATTTAATAGGTATTTTCCTTATGATGGAAGATATTTTGTTACTTTATCGAAGACATATGTATAATTTTACAACAGTTCGATACGTTTTTCAAAAGGTCAACCTATACACTTGTGCATCACCTACTCCCTATTGAACTTTAGTTAAAGATATATCAATACAAATCAATAACATACTGAACATAGATACGTGAGTTACTCATTAGTTAGGTTATTATCTCATAAATCAGTTTCATATACAAATTGGAATTTAGCAATCATCTTATGAGGGTCACCCAAAGTTGCCAAGTGAAAATAATGGAAGCGTTATCAAGAATTTATGGTAAAAGCATAGCAGCTGTAACAACTACCTTAATAAACCCAGGAGTGGCTTTCCTCTTTCCGCTGCTTTTTTTTTTTATTCTTGTGCCTCATGAAAAGGGGTGCATTAGAAACGATTATCAGGTCATATCATAAATTGTGCCTTTCACAATTTCAAATAATGAAAATGTGGAGAAAGGAAAAAAATAATTCAACAAATGTATTTAGAGGACAAAAGCAGCATTGGTTGGCTAGTATTCTCACACATTGATTTAATAACAATGGACATCTCAATGTGTTCATGCTTCAATGTAAGGACATTTAAGATAAGACTTTATTTATCCCGAAGGAAATTGTTGTGCCAGAGTAACAAAAATACAATAAACACAGCAGCACACAGCAAAACTGTACACTAAAAGTGCAGTAAAAAGAGCAATTAAACATCTACAGAAAACATGAAACATAGATGGTCACACAATCAATGCAATTATTAGCAGTATTTAGTAGGGCAAAAAATAAAACGTAGTGGCAGTTACGTAATTGCACGTTATCATAGCATATTATTAATAATATTGCACATGTTATATAGCAGAGAGATTTGAAGAGATGTTCAGATACAGAGGTAACTAAAATATGGACAATACCAATAAAAAAGAAGACAAAAAATACATTTTATAATGCCACGGTTACTAACTGAAAGATCTCGATAGCTGTTTTGCTTAAAACATTAGAAGTGACATATCCTTTTTTATGTATTAATTCATTAATACAGGAAAGTTGGCCGAACACTTTTTCTATAAATATGGAATTTCCCCCAAAAATGTAATAAATAGTTCTATGATATTCAGTATTTTTTAATCTCATATTGACAAAAATATAGCATGAATTCAAATATATTCATATTCAGTTTATTTTAGCTGCATAGATCCATAACTTTCTTATATAGGCCTACAGTGAACACATCTGAGTTTTTCTTTTCCACAGAAATCACTCTTCATATCAAATACACATCTTTCTATAATGTTGTTTGTTAAAATGTAGACACTTCCTTTATCTTGCATTTATTTAAACATTTAACATGCTTGTATTCTTGATGAAGTGATAGTAACATAGCTAAGTGTTTTCCCAATACATTTGTAAAAGGAATTTTTAGTTTGAATCTCTAAAGTACAAACAAACAAAGAGCCCATGAGGGCAACATGTCAGTATCCTAGCGACCACAGACGCCAGTCCTTTGCCTCTATTAACTGGGGGATTCAGCTTGATCTTTTTAGCTTTACTAACTATAATAAGTGTTTTTAACCGAAAAGATGGACGTTTCCCTCGAGGCAAAAACCAAACCACTTGCCCTCTTGTCTCCCTTCAGTTTTATCCCACCACGACGAAAGGACCCAAAGGAAATGTCGTTTTATAACCAAGACTCCAAGGTAACGTGGTGGAATTTGAACTGTTGTTGCTATTCAAGCTAGCTCTAGCTAACGAATCATCGCGATATTGTGACAATATCAAGCAGAAAACATGTTTGAATTGTATTCCCATCGGCCACACTGTCCACACACAGTAGATAATCTAATAATATTTGAAAAGTATTGGGTGATCTGGACAGAAGATGTCAGGGTAGTTTGTTAAAGCTAAAGCTAACTAGTTTAATTTCAAATGTTTTCTTTTTTAAAACATCACCTGCACTTCTTTTCCATATAAACAAACATACGTGATGTTAAAAGACACAAGAAGAACCATTTTATACATGCAACTGTAATACTATTTCTCAAATGCACTACAGATACAATTGTGCTCCAAGGATAAAGAGTACACTGTAGTGATCACTGGTTGACATAATTCACCACGGAACTGTGGGGTTGTTGTTGTATCCCCGGTGGGGATGCCCTCGACCTTGTTGGGCCCCTACCCTCTCCTGCGGCCCCGCCCTCCTCGGCCCCTGTGGTGCTTCCTCCCGGACCTATGTCCCGGACGCGAGGATTGTGTCCATGGTTGAATTCTGGGGGGGCTCGCTTGTGTAGTGATCACTGGTTGACATAATTCACCACGGAACTGTGGGGTAGGGGTATTGTTTCCGCACGGACATATGCTACCTGTATATATTGTGTGCCCTCCTGGCTTTTCTTTCTCTTGTCTACTCGGACTGCAAGCCAGCAACATGTCCTTTTCTGCTCCTCATTAAAGTTCCCTTTTGCACCTTCGATGCACCGCCTCCGACTCCTATCTCTCGGCACTACAACATTAGAGTTTATTATAACCTATTAAGGCGATTGACGTCACTTCATTTAGAAATACATTTGCAGAAACAATTCAAGTTAGTTGATAAACGTTAAAGTAGTTTTAGAAGGAGATGGAAAGATCATGAACCTTTGTCCAACAATGTTATAACACTCTGACAACAGAAAACTACACCATTGTATTTTCTTTGTTTTCTTTGTTTAACTTGATTTGAAGAGGTTGTTTGGATAATTGCTTTAATTTGACCCCTTTTCTCCTTCAGCCAAATGAGCATTTAGGACGCACTAGTGTTTGAATGATCACTGTCTTCGTATTTAAAGGTCCTGGAAGTTTCCATGTACGACCAAGTGTTCAACCAGACCGGGAGCTACGACATGAGGCTGCACCGAGATGACAGGAAACACCATAAAGGGACAGGGCTGGACATAAATGAGGAGGTAATGATCACACTTTAAACTGGTTAAGCTTGCTGATGAGCTCCAACTTATGATTATAACAAGTGTCTGGCCTGGACTCAGTAAAATATTAGTATTGTTTGTCCTATTTAGGGAAAATTGTCTCTATGTTTCTGTTGTTCAGAACTCCTGAATTTATTTCACTTATGCAGATTTTACATACCATAATAACATCTGTTATCAGTGGTTATTCTTTGATAACATTTCATGTACACGTAACAAACATAGGAACATGTATATAGCCCTAAACATATTTGTTTATATGATTCTTAAATGTCTCTCATATTAATGGTGGGGCAAAGACACACATACTTGAAAACAGAAGCTTTAGATGATATTTTACATACAGCTTCTATATTTCGAAATGTTCCATATGAACCGTGTGGTAAGTGACACATACATCTAAGTTGTATGACATCTGTTGATGGCCATTTCATCTCCACAGAGGAATTATTTATGTCCAGTAAACTGGCTCATAGAGTTTCTGGGTCCCTGAAAGCAGAGAGGGTGTCAAAATAACACGTGCACGCACACACGCTCAAATGCAAACTCAAACACACACACACACACACACACACACACAGTGGAGTTTATAATTACAGTGAGTCAAGAGGCTTTCTGGCAGTGATGGTGACAGCTCCCTCTGAATGTAGATGTTTCTGTTCAGGACTTCACATTTGAATGTGAATTAAAAACTATTTTTTGTACAAACTATTCAGAGGATAATGGCAGCATGTTATTATTTGATCCTGTCACTAATGGCAATAGAAAACCCTGCAGTGAAGGGAGGTACGGTCTATTCTGAAAAGAGTAAGCCGGACCTCCCTAAACTAAAAGGATCTAAGTCAGGGGTGTCCAAACTTTTTTCACCGAAGGCCAGATACAGAAAAATATACGAAGGGCTGGGCCACTCGCTAGAAGTGAGGTATATTGCCTTATAAGTTAAATTATAAGTTAGCAAAATCAATCAAATGTAGGTAAGTTATGATCTCCATTTACTTTGCTACAAAAAGTGTTTAGCTCATTCCTTAAAACAGAAGCCTCAGATTGATTGTAATAAGGGGAAACAGGAAGCGTATACGTCAAGCTTGTTATGTAAATAAGTTATTGGGCTTTATTCTTATCAACTTAGATTTGTTTCCAACTTTAATTGACTGAATTTATTTGAAAAGTGGGTTTGTTAACACATGAATACTACTACGTGATATATTTTTACATATATATTTAAGAAATACAATATAAGAAAAGCACAAGTTTAATTTGTGGGCCATATTGTTACGGTGTATGTTGGAAGCAGGACCCAAATGCAGATATAAACTGAAAAAACTCCTTTATTTCAAGGCTAGGGCTAGGGATATAAACAAAGACAAAACAGAACACTCACCGACGACCTAGTCATGACACAAGACGAACCGACATTGAACACTGGGAGACAGGGGAATTTAAACACAGGGTAACTAGACACAGGTGGGAACAATCAGGGGTGGGGCCAACACTGATGAGCACAGGAGACACACAAGGAGTGACAGGTGAAAACAAAACTAGGGCCAACAGGGTGGGTGGAGGGGGTCTGGAGGACGGGACTGAACTGACCGCCCAGGGGCACGGCAGAGGACCAGGAAGGGGTCTCGGGCGGACGGCCCGGGGGCAAGGCAGAGGACCAGGAAGGGGTCTCGGGCGGACGGCCCGGGGGCAAGGCAGAGGACCAGGAAGGGGTCTCGGGCGGACGGCCCGGGGGCAAGGCAGAGGACCAGGAACGGGTCTCGGGCGGACGGCCCGGGGGTAAGGTAGAAGCCGAGAAGGGGGACTCGGGCGGACGGCCCGGGGGCAAGACAAAGTCCAAGGTGGGGGTTATGGAGGGGCGAAGGCCACCGCGGCCGGGAAAGTCAGGGGGCCGGGCTCGAGGGCGAAGGCCGTGACTCTCAGGGGCCAGGGATCGAGGGTGAAGGCCGTGGCTCTCAGGGGACCGGGATTGAGGGTGAAGACTCCGGCTCTCAGAGGGCCGGGCTCGAGGGCGAAGACCGGACAGCTCCGGAGGCCGGGCAGGAACCGGAGGCCGGGCAGGAAAGCGCTGATGGGACAGCTTCGGAGACCGGGCAGGACCCGGTGTCGGCCGGACAGAAACCGGAGCCGGTCGGACAGGCTTCGGCAGGATCCCCCACGGAAGTAAACCAGGAGTTGGCAGGAACCCCGGCGAGACAGGTGATGGACATGGGGCTGGCAGGGCCCCCGGTAGAACCTCCAACGGCACGGGATATAGGGTTGGCAGGACCCCCGGCAGGGGAGTGGACGGCGGGACCTCCAACGAGAAAGGAGAAGGAGCTGGCAGGCCCCCCGGCAGGAGAGTAGACGGCGGGACCTCCAACTGGACAGGACATGGAGCTGGCAGGACCCCCGGAAGGAGAGTAGACGGCGGGACCTCCAACGGGACAGGACAAAGGGTTGGCAGGACCTCCGGCAGAGGAGTAGTCGACGGAGCCCCCAACGGGACAGGACCCGGAGTAGGGACCCGAGAGGAGACTCGAGAGGGGAACCAAGGGGGAACTCGAGAGGAGACTCGATAGGAGACTCGAGAGGAGACTCGAGAGGGGAACCAAGGGAGAACTCGAGAGGGGACTCGAGAGGGGACTCGAGAGGGGACTCGAGAGGGGAACTAGAGGAGGGACGAGAGGAGGGACTAAAGGAGGCACTAGAGCAGGGACTAAAGGAGGGACTAGAGGAGGGACTCGAGAAGTGACTAGAGGAGGGACTAGAGAAGGGGACTCGAGAGGGGACTCGAGAGGAGGGACCGAGAGGAGGGACCGAGAGGAGGGACTAGAGCAGGGACTAAAGGAGGGACTAGAGGAGGGACTAGAGGAGGGACTAGAGGAGGGGACTCCAGAGGGGACTGGAGAGGGGACTGTGGCAGCTGGGTCCGGAAACCTGGCAGTAAGGTCCGGAGCGGAAGCCTGGACCCTGGCTGTGTAAGCCAGGTGATCCAGTATGGACGCAAAGCTGCGTGGGCCGGTACTGGAGCATTGAGGCATGGCTGCGAGCTTGGCTTTGCGCCTCCTTCTCTTAGCAGCCGCCTGTGGCATCAAAAAAGCTGAATCCACTGGGTCCATCTTTGGTTGGTTCGTAATGTTACGGTGTATGTTGGAAGCAGGACCCAAATGCAGATATAAACTGAAAAAACTCCTTTATTTCAAGGCTAGGGCTAGGGATATAAACAAAGACAAAACAGAACACTCACCGACGACCTAGTCATGACACAAGACGAACCGACATTGAACACTGGGAGACAGGGGAATTTAAACACAGGGTAACTAGACACAGGTGGGAACAATCAGGGGTGGGGCCAACACTGATGAGCACAGGAGACACACAAGGAGTGACAGGTGAAAACAATCAGACAACTAGACACACCAGGGAACTAACGACGGGAGGAAAAACACAGGGAAAAGGACCAGACAATATACAAGGAGGAAAATACCCATAACCAGACATACAAAACTACAAACGTGACAAAACATGAGAATCCTGACACATATTCCATTATACTTTTTGAATTTGCCGAGGGCCAATTCAAAATGGTCCGTGTGCCGCATTTGGCCCCCAGGCCGTAGTTTGGACACCCCTGATCAAAGTTTTCAAAAATGTGTCCGGGTCAGACTGGGTTATTATATGCAATACATTTCCTAATTCCATTTTCTGTTTCCTAATTTAACATGGATGAGTGTCAAGCCAAGATTTGTTTAATTCACTTATTTATTCTGTATCTTTTGGCCTGATCGTCTCCAGGAGAAGTTGCGGATCGTCCCGGTGCGCTCCTCTGCAGAGTACGGCCGTCGCCCTGTTCCCGCCCTCTACCAACCGGGCCGGCAGCACTCTCGTGTCGCTTGCACAAAAGCCGAATTTTTCATGAAAAACGGGATCACCTGGAATGTGGCACAGGCATACGGATCAGTGGTCCCTATTTGAAAGTATCATAAAATAAGATGAAAGTGAAAATAATAAAACAGTGTTGCAGCCTGTAGATTTCAGTTGAATTGATGAAAATTAGAATTGAGCAAACTTTAATTAGGTTACACTTCATTCTGATACATTCATTATGGTTATAAGCAAAACAATTGTTATTTAAATTGACATTTTCCATCAAAATACGAGAAGATATTAAGAGAGTGACATTTCCTAGGAAGCTCAAGCTATGTTCTTGTTTGAAGCTAAAATTGCTCCATCAGTACCAGTGTTATTTAAGCTTAAGGTGGAACACATCCAAAATGTCTTCCAGTTATTGCATCTCGACATTGCACCATATTAAAGATCAGTCTGTTCAGATTTCTGCCTTCAGTAAAATGACGGCTTTTATATAAGACACTGAATGTTCTGGATGAAAGGCATATTGTGGATTTTTACAGACAGGATTTCTCTCTTTTTACTTACAGAGAGACAAAAGTTATCCACATAAAATGTACAAGTTACAAAGTATTTGGTCACCCTTTCTTTATGTAAAAACCCATCTTAATCCACATCAATAACCTCTTTAATTTGAAAGATTCCTTTTTATAAATACTAAACCTGTGCAACTAAGACCAACCTCTTACATAATGTTTTTTTTTTAACATTGACATCTCTTACATTTTTCTTCCTTTGTTCTCTGGTAGAAATAGAGCATGTATTCTTAGAAAGGACACAGTATTTGAATCTGTTTCTTTGTTAGAACAGCAGTGTTTATTTAAGGGGTGAGTAAATTGGAAATGTTGTTGCATGAAGTGGACAAAACACTTTCTAAAACAATGGTTTCACACCTCCATTAGAGATTCATCCTGAGAGATGTCTGCTGTAAAAGTAGCTCATTACATCACAGTCCATTTCAGTTGGACAGTCTTTATTATAATTACTGTTCTAACTTACAGAACATATCTGATGATAGTGTTCATACTAAAAAATACAGTATTATTGATTATTTGCATTTGTAAACCAGAGGGTATTTTAATAAATGAGATATTTACATTTACACTAATATAGTATCATGTTAAATTTAAAGGAAAACATTGACATTTGGAGAAATAAGCATCTTTAATAATAGATTATCTATCCATTGCTATAGATTTCCATTGTATTTCCCCCAAAATGGCTTCTATTGCTTTAAAAATAGATCCTATGCTATTAAAGAAACTGTTGTTCACGTAGACTATAACATGATTGTCTGATATAATAGATGCTAGTATAGTAGCTACTGTTAAAGTAGGGGTCAGTATTACTAATGCATTCTGAATAGAGTGCCACAGTGACGCGTCCTAAAACCCGGAAGTAACCTTCTTCCGGTTCCCTCGACAAAAAAGCAATGCAATTTCTCTATAGGATTTTGGAAAATAGGTCGAAATAGGGTCATATCTATCGATCATAAATCTATCGATTAGATTTATGATTCGAAAATTATAAAAGTAGGGTAGACATGTGGAGATTATCCGGCTGAACAAAACGTGATCCGTCTCTTAAATGTGTCTCAACCACAGACCTTATTTCGAGCTATTTTCCAAAATCCTATGGAGAAATTGCATTGCTTTTTTGTCGAGGGAACCGGAAGGAGTTTACTTCCGGGTTTTAGGACGCGTCACTGTGGCACTCTATTATCTAATGAAATAAATCAGCTGATCAGACAAGCTTAGAAAAAAGGCCCCCACTCACCTTCCTTAGTTTTGATCATTTACTGAATGCCTAAGGGATTATGACTGTCATATTTGATCTCATAGACACACAGTGGAGCCAAGATAGTTTAATATTTCTGTTTGATATAACTCAGACTGTAACAAATACATACAAAATGTCTGTCGTAATATGTGTCTGACTCTGGAAAAGTTGGAAAAACAGCGAATACTTCTTGTATCTCTGACTTCATCACACATATTTAAGCTCTTCTTTGTGATCTTTTCATAATGCATGTACTATTTTTTCTTCTGATCACTGAGCCTCCCCTTAAACTGTCTTTTTGCATTTAAAAATCTCTACAATAAATAAGTATGCCAAATGAAAACCTGTGTTATCTCCAATCATTCAAACCAAAGATGATAACAGATGTTATTTAATGTGATGCTTCTTTCAAACTGCACTTGTTTTTAAAGCACTAAAACAAACCCACAAAGACAGCAGACGTCAATTTATATACAAATGTTTAATGAATAACAAAAGGATGTCAGTGGACATTACACACATTGCTGTTGGTCTGGTTCTAAGTGGATTATATATAAAAAAAACTTTCTCTAAAGCTCTTAAGCTATAAATACAATTCACAGGTTTTGGCAAACTATCCATCGCACCCTAAAAGACAATTAGCTGTTTTAACATCCATTTAGGATGAAATGGAACAAACCGGCTCACAGTGCCAAACAGGCAGATATATAAAAATAACACACAGCTCTGCAGGCAGCTCAAGTAGAAGGCTCTGAAGCTCTGCAACACTGGCACTTAGCTCCACACCACTACTACTATACAGACGGGCGGCTGCGGTCCTTGAGAGCAAACCTCTTTTTAGTCAGGCACTCCTTTAGTCAGTGAAGAGACTCCTCAGGGCAACGTCTTGGTCGAGTTTATAAAAAAATCCAGAGTGCAGCGTTGAAGGACTGCGACATTTCACCTCTACGTTGTGATGCTATTGCTAAAGACAAAACTGCTTCTCAACAATCGTGTATCCAATGTAGGCTGCTGCTGGTAATGGGTTTAAGTTACGGCGCATTAAATATCTACGGCCACTTCGCATATGATTGTTTTTGTTCTGCCCGCTCAAGGCATCACAGTTCCTTGTGAAAGAGATCGGGTCATCTCCGTGTGGACAAAGAAGGTCTTCAGCTCTCCTTTGCCCTTCACGTTAATGATGCCCCGACACGAACACATGTACCCGAGTGTGGATAAGATGTGATTCGTCTCCTCTGTTACCTGCACAGGAAGAAGGAAACATGACTAGAATAGAAAGTTCTCTATCACGCTGCAAGACCTTTAATGTGGAAAGAGAGACCCTCACTTGTATTTTTCCCAGAACCCCCGTGGTCTCCATCCTACTGGCCACGTTCACACTGTTTCCCCAGATGTCGTACTGAGGTTTCTGGGCCCCGATGACCCCTGCGATCACTGGCCCGTGGTTTATACCTAGCAATACCAAATCACAAATATAATGGATCATTCTCCTAAATTATTAAGTATTCTAAGCATTACTTTTGCATTAAAATGGGACATTTCTGCTGATAATTCGCCGTGAAGACATTTTCTCACCAATTCTGAGTCTGAAGTCGTTGAAGGAGTGTTTGTTGATGACATCTAGCTTCCCCACAAGAGCAAAGGCAAACTCCACCATGGTGCCAATGTGCATGTTCTGTCGGTCATGTTCCTAAAAATGCATGGGGGAGAAAATGAGGTAATGCGTCATTATGAGCACCCCAATATCATGCAGTGGAATAATCATTGGTTGCGTCTTTGAAATTCAACTTTTGCATCCCGTCGCATCTTCAATCAAGTTTTCTTTGACTGGCTTTTTAAAAAAAACATTATCTTGATGCCACCTTCAAATAAAACTGGACTATTTTATTAAGTTTGGACCATGTGTTCAACCCAGGTTTTCCCTGTATGGCATTTTAAATATTATTCTTCCCAGAGTTACAAAAAACGACTAAGAATTTAGAGTTAAATCTGCCTCACGTGCGGTACTACAATGGGAGGCTTGACAGGTGAAGTAACATTTAATGGGGAAAGGGATCTTAGCAAATGGTCAATTTATCAGATTCCCTACAGGCATTAAAGAGATTTGGTTTTAAAATAAAAATGTGCTGCCGCCTCTGTGAGTGCTGATCTAGTTTGCTTCCAGTGAAAACACTCATGTATTCAAATGAGCACAGTTATGAATTACTGGTGCCTAAATGTTATGTGTAGCACATTTTAAGGGCAACCCACACAAAGCAAATAAACACATTTTGATGCTTAATCTTCATTCTGTTTTGTAGCCATAAATGACAAATGACAATATTTTTGAATATGAGATCAAGCTGCCAAAACTACTTGGCCCTCTGTTTTCGCAAAAAGGCTCTTGTTCTCTGTTCTGTTATCCAAATATGAACTCAAATAAAAGCTTGACAGTAGGAGTCCTATCACATGCAATGTCAGTGTGTGTGACAATGTGTGTAAGATCATGCCTGTGCGCACTCTGGTCCCGGAGTCACATTCAGTCCAGTTGCAGCCATGTAGGTGCTGCCGATGGTTTTTATCTTCTCCACTCCGCTGAACTTTGGTTTGGACAGCAGCTGAGGAAAAATGACACACACAAGCGTAAAAACACGGCATGTCTCTGCCGAAACGGCTTTATTGGTGTTTACTGGTATCTACCTACAAAATGTCAGTTATAGGGACATGGAACAACAATGAATAGAAACAAAATGACCATAAAGCAACACAAAATGATTTAAACAAGACTCAAAAAGACTACCAAAAACATTGAGACGCAAACATAATTAAAAATGAATATAAAGTGATAAAAAACAAGCACAAAATATTCAAAATGAATTTAAGTCTCATTACAATGACAGAAACTGACTAGGAAGAGACACAAAAGGGCTATAAAAGGACATAAAGCAAAAGAGACACAGAACTGTGTGTGTACATGTGATGATTGAATATGAATGTGATTCCTTCTCCATTCTGAACAGACACAAATGACTTCAAAGGGAAAAAAAGACTACAAAAAGACAAAATTGACCACAAAGAGACTTAAAATGCCTACAACGCTAGAAAAGGGGACACAAAAACCACAGAAAGATGCTGATACAAGACACATGACATGACTACAAAGAGACACAAAGAGGGACGATGACTTGAGAGCATAATCATTCAGTGTGGCTGTGTCTCAGAAAAAGATTATTTATTTCCACATTGTCAGATGGCAGGATTATCAGAGTGAGAGGGGTTTACCTCATCAAAGTCTGCTATGATCTCGTTGAGAAGACGGAGGCACTCCAGTCCCTCCTTATTGACATCAGACTCGGTATAAAACTCTTTGAAGTCCGGGATGGAGGCGAACATCACACACACAGACTCGTAGGACTGATGATAAAGGTCCTGATAACGAGAGGGAGGAGATAACAGCTGGATGTGTTGTATTGATCGAGCACTGAAAGAAAGTAAAGAGTCCCAAGCACAGAGGGAAGATCTATGGGCTGAATACCTGACACTGATCAATTACGGCGTTTCTTTAAATAAATAAAATGACACTTTAATCATTTCTGTCAGGGCACAGGGTCACTGCAGCAGCAAGATAGCAACAGCATCCATCACAGGAAAGACAGGATTCAGAGCAGATTAAATGAGGGTCCCGAGAGTGCAACTTAAAATGGACCAAATAAAAAAAATTGGAAAGGTGGCCAACATCAGTTCAGGAAGGGTTAGCATGCAAAAGCAGGAGAGCATGAAAAAAATGATACTGTACTGAGAAGTATGTATGGCAGTATAAACTCCCTACTTTCAATTCATTATTTTAAGCCGTTATCGCGATATTTCTTAGCAAATTGTCTCTCGTTCATTTGTGTCTATTCTCAAGAAAATAAAAAAGGCCAGTTTCTGAAGATAACAACATAATTATGGGATTGGAAAATGTATGTTTTGTTGATTTGAGATTACAATTTATTTTGTTGCATAAACCCTTAAGTAAAACTTGATCTGACATTTAACATCAGTTGTTAAAGTTGTTGCTATTTAACTATACAGTAGCACATGTTTAATGATGGTTAATACTAAACATATATTACAAAACAATAAAATAAATAAGGGTGGCTTAAATTCAATTACTTATTGATACTGTACATGTAATAATCAAAATGTCTCAATAACTTCATGTAGATCTCAGCTAGCTAAAAGGGTTGTGTCTCCAGCTACACATTATACAACCATATCATTGCAAAAGCAAATAAGCATATTCTTTTTAAAATATTCCTATAACTTACAATCATAAATACATGTTTTAATAAATAAAACCTGAAAGATAAATACCGCAGCTCAACATATAGGAAAAAAGACTGTACTGTCTTTTCTTGAATATTCACCTCGTTTTTCCAGTTGCGTCCCAGGAAGTGTTCGGCGACGTGTGCAGGTAAAACGTTCTCCAGCAGAACCCGGTTGAGGTTCTCCATGGTTTCGATCTCCTCACACTCCCTCTTGAACTTGTCCCTCCACAGGAAGTCCAACCTACAGTAATATTCATTCTGTTACAGGAGGACACAGAGTAAAGAGACACCTGTGTCATTCACACCAGCACTCTTCTCCAATGCTAACGGACACTTTATGAATCTACAGGTGAAGAAAAGAAACTGACCACATTTCATTTTTCAAGTTAAATTCTGATGTATTCAGCTACAGAAATGTGTACAAGACATGAGTGCACTCTCATGTCTTGTACACAATTGAAGTGTTATTTGTCATGAAACAGAATAGCACAATTGGTGTGCACTTAAGTGGTATCCGGAAGTAGCTTAAAGTGTATGTGAAATATAATAGTGATGTATTGTAAGTATGCTTCTGTAGCACATAACCCAGTACTTGCAGTGGTAACAGTATTGTACTTAAAATACACTTCTATTCTGTAGCACTTCTACATTATAGTATCATAACATTATACTTCAAATACATGGATTTATGGTGCTTAAATTGTGATAGAACCTTACAAAAATACATTTTTATTAACATAATAGCACAATTTAAGTATTGAATACAGTCAGAAAGTGCATTTGAAGTTAATTTGAAATATAACGTGTGTGCTTGAATACGTTTGTTCAAAACACACTTATACACTACTATGCATTGAGCTGAATACCCTTTTAAGTATATTTCAAACACCCTGGTAATATAATATAATTGTACTTAAAGTGTGTTTGGAATGCACACGAATCATGATTTAACTGGTGTACTTTAGTAGACTTAAAGTTTACATAAAGTTGTGCCAATTTAGCACACAATTTACACTTCAAGTATACTCAACTAATGCTTAAGTAGTACTCAAGTACAACTTGAGTACACTTTAGTATACTTGAATGCGACAAAAATAGTACATTTATCCTAAAAGTGCACTTAGTACATTCTTTAAAAAGTATAATTTAAGCATAATGTTTTTTTACCCGGGTGTGTCTTAAATATTTATATCATTTGCCATTCAATGAAAAATGTATAGGATTTCAGGGAAAACGTAACCAACTGAAACTTAAGGACTTGATTGGTATTCATGATAAAAAAGCCCCTCTCTCATGGCTCAAGGAAAAAGAAAAGAAGCAGGACTGTTTTGCATAAAAGGTAGCCACTGCTTCTATTTTTTATAATGTTTCATGCTTGAGGGAGTTTTCTTTCTTGCGGGGTCAAAACATCCCACGAGTGTGTTTGTGCATAAGACAGAGTCCCTTGAACACACCATCATTATGCTCCTGCATATCTGAAACCTCCAGGCTACCTGTGGGCTGCTGGCCCTTAAAGTGAGTGTGTGTGTGTGTGTGTGTGTGTGTGTGTGTGTGTGTGTGTGTGTGTGTGTGTGTGTGTGTGTGTGCGTGTGCGTGTGCGTGTGTGGGTGTGAGAGCAGTTTTGGCCTCCTGTGAGATGTATTTGATGTGTGTAGTTAGCAGTCTGAAAGAAATGTGCACTGAACACTTTTTCCCTCGAGATGGAAGAGGTGGCAGTACATGTCTCCATCAGTGAAGCCCATATGCTCTGTGCTGGAATGTTTTGCTTTAGTGTTGAGCCTGGGACTGAAATGGAAATAAAGATAGCATAGAATAGAAATAATGGTGTGGATCATTTGTGTATGAATATCAGGCATCCGGAGTAACGGAATACTAAGAACCGCGTTACGTAGATGTCAGATGTACTTGTGCACATATTTTAACGATCCACAGCACACGTCTCACACAGTCGCCTCTAAAAATACTTTTACTGGGTGTAGAATTCGTCATTTTTCTGTCTTTCAGGCACAGAAAGTAGAACAACTTTCCAGCTCATAAAGATTGTTCTCTTTGGAGAGAGGCATCCCAGCATGAAAAGCCGGTTTGCAGGATATGAGGAACTGCAACTGCTTCAGATTGGTGTGATACAGGATCCACCATGAAATCTGCATGTAGGTTAATTTAATTTAATTGAACTGCCGCTGCTCCGGTAACACTAATGTGCCAAATGATTAACATCCTTGGAGGATGACAGCATATCGCTGCTGGAAGGCAGAACTCACAGACTATGCTGCTGTGTTTCCTTTTTCTGTTCTGAATAATAATAAAAAAAGTAGGATCTTTAGGATAACAAATGCCAGTCTTGAGACCCAAAATTCATCAAAATCAGCCCGGATCAGGAGTACAAATATGGCCACTTCCAGGTTAGTGTTAATTTCGTTGACTAAAACAATGACGAAATATGTTCGTCAACGACCTTTTTTTCCATGACGAAAACGAGACGATGACGAGACGGCACTGACGGCAGTAAACAATAACTGTAACAAAATCATCATGCAATATCGTTGACGAAAAGTGACGAGACGAAAATGTAGTTTACTAAATAAAAACTATGCCAACATCTCTCTTTACTTTCGTTGACGAAAAATGAGGAGACGAAATATTATCAAAGATAACGTTACATCTCTGATAGTCAGTTTTCTCCCAGCAGTTCCACTTCCGGTGCTGCGGAAGAGCAGCAGCTGTGTCTGTGCTGCGCGCGGCGGTACATTTGAATTACACCGGGCAGCGGCACACTGTTAACGTGAAAGACTCGGGTCTAACTCGTGGTCTAACTAACCTTATTTAACAGAAAATAAAATGGCAACAACAGGGCTTAGGAGCAGTGGTCGCGTTAACCGAATACCCCCGTCAGCGCGAGTGAGTGATACATTGTGCACTCGACGGATTATGACGGAAACGATCCTGTCCGTCAAAATGACTGACAACGAAAAAGTCTAAAGACACCACTGCTTGGGAGAAAGAAACGATGTGATATTTGGGCCCTTTTTCGCTACAATGAGGCGGAGAAAAAAAGCGAATGCATTGTTTTATCAGAAGGGAAGCAATGTGGCCAAAACACAGCTGGTAAAAACACCACAAACCTGACCAGATACTCTCTGCAAAGCTTCTTTCTTAATCATTCAACCTGTGTTTTTCATCATTAAGGACAAGATAATCTTATTTATTTATATACTAAAATGACAAATTATTGGTTTTGGCTAGACTAGTTTGACTGAAATGTTCTATATAATCTGATGACTAAAAAAGTAGACTAAAATAATTAGTTTTCTTTGACTAAAATAAGACTAAAATGCTCAGACTTTTAGTCGACTAAATCTTGAATAAAATGTTTACTGTTTTAGTCGACTAAAATAAGACTAAAATGCTCAGACTTTTAGTCGACTAAAACTTGACTAAATAAAAACAGGATGAAGGTGACTAAATATGACTAAAACTAAAAAGGAAATTTAACAAAGGACTAAGACTAAAACTAAATAAAAAAATAGCTGACGAAATTAACACTATTCCAGGTTCAAACTGCCATTTTTTTATCCTGAAAATGTAAGAAATTGATTCATCACCCCCAAAACCACTGCAAAATATTCCAAATCGGCCAAACCATTGTTTAACTATTGTCTGCATATGCTAATTAATGCTGATAAATGCACCTTATGATAATTGTGCAAATTGACCAACATATGCAAATAAGTAACCGACAGTTTCTATGTGCTAGGGACCCCTTCTTTACGTTTCTAATATACAACTTTGGGGTGCTCAACACTTCCAAGTTCACAATAGGACTATATGAGCTGGCAAACAGACTATAATACTGTTGAGTAATGCAACTGAAAAGGGAATTAGAAAAAGTATTGGAATATATTTTAAAGCACCCCCTACCCTGATATGTGTGTACAGTTTGAGCACTTGCCTCTCTTGCAGAAAGAGGAACGTCCTCCCGGAGTTTAGAAAGTAGGCCATTTAGAAACCTGCTAACTAGTCTGTAAATTAGCTTTGCTCCATCGCGCATCTGTTCTCCTAACCTGCTTTCTCCTCCCTCTGACTAAATGGCCAAGTAAACATCTCATTAGGGATGACGATGAAAATGTAGCAAATGTGTTTATAGCAGGATACAAGTTCATTAAAAGGATGTTCTCATACGCAGCACCTATTGACGTACTTCTGCGTCAAGGGATTCCAGAGACGTCACTTCTTACACCTTTCGACCTGTTTCCAGAAATATTTTGAGGATAATGGATGAAGCATTTCAATGCACTCATTTATACCCAAACAGCATTTGGGAAGGACAAACCAAATGAATCCTGGGAGACGCTGATAAGAGAGCATACCGGAATAAGATATGACAGTGATAAATTGTTTACCACGGCAAAGTTGTGTTTCCAAAATAAATGCTCCCCTCCCTTCTGGTGACCTAGATTGAGCACAACACATGGAGCTGTTTGGACCCATTGGTGTTCTCAGGGGAGCCCCAGTCTTGGGTACAGAAGCTCTGGGGGGAGTCCTTCTATCCTGAACATCTGTGTTGGGGTCAGAGATGATGGATGGTACCCCAGGAAAGATGAAACGCGCACACCAAATCTGTGTCAGCTGAGTTTTGCTCTCACATGAAGCAAGGATGTTGGACACAGAAGAGATGGAGGAGGCAGTGGGCCAGACTGGCTGCTCCAATGCGACAGAAATGTCAATCTGAAATATTTTGAGCATTTCTGAACCAAATCTTTGAAGGCAGGTTCACATGCTCTGTTTCAAGTGTCTCACAAATGTCTCCACATGCAGAGTTGTTTCGCAAAACAACTTTAAATGACGCACTGGACAGAGGTCGCGTTAACCGAATATTTTCCGTCTATGACGGATTTTTTTTAACAATGACGGACAAATCTGAAAGCAGTCCGTCATTTTGACAGATTAGAACAAACTCGGAACAGCGCCAAAGTTTCCCCGCAGCGAGGCTCCGGTGTTATGCCGTGTTATGCATGCCCTCCAAAAAGGAAATTATACCGTTTCCAAACCTAACTGTGCCGTACAAATCATTGAAATGTCTGAGTTTTGGCTTTACGCTGTGCACGCTCCCGCGAGGTGCAGCAGCCATGCATAACACGGCGCATGTGAACTGTCCCTCCCCCCCCCCCATTGACAGTTCACGAGCATGCTCCCCCCCCCCCCTCGTCAGAGTTGTGTAAAGGCCGACGGGTAATTCTGGATTTTGACAGAAGTTTTACGATCCTGTCCGTCAAAATGACGGGCAGTGAAAAAGTCTAGCGCAACCTCTGGCACTGGATGACCTAATAAGATCTTACTATGGCTATTATTATTATTCTTATCACAGATGTAGTTATTTCATTGTGGTGGATTTTTCAAGAAGACTACTGACCTGCCTGGCTAATACCAGTAAGGTGATGAAGAAGATGAAGAGAGACACAGAGCCCATCGTCTTCAGATCCTTCAGCACTCCTGGTCTGGACACAGAGGTAGAGACAAAACAATATATCAATGTTGATCATGTGGGGCCAAATCGGACGATCTTGTATAATCAACAAATTCCGTTAAGATGTTCTACTTTTCTTTTTACAGAGGACCGTTAACTCGCTTACTTGATGTTGCTGTTAGGTGAAGGGATCACTAATATTAAAAATCAGTTTTACACATTTTAAACAGTGAGCTAACATTTAGATAAAAGTTGAAAAAATGTGCTTAAAGTTCGAGGATAAACCGTTGAAATAGTACATTTTAAAGCTAGCTTAAAGTTAAACAGTTGATATAGTTAGCTTACAGTTAGCTATAAGTAATGGACAAACCATTGAAATATATAGCTTATAGTTAGCTAAAAGTAATTCATTAACATTTGAAATAGTAAGCTACAAGTTAGCCAGTATTCTCAAAAGTTTAAATAGAAAGGAAAGGTGGCTAACATTTACAAAGTGATTCTTATACTGCTAGCTTTCTTGGACTACTAGTCTAACCTGACCATTTGTCTATTTGCTTTTTATTTACCACGGTCTAACAATTCTATGTACCGTATGTCCCAATCCTTTGGCAGTACACTCTTCATGCTAATAAAGTCAAGGTTGGAGTTGGAAAAAACGTTTTCCACAGTCTTTCTAACAGCTCTTAAAACTGTTTGCAGAAAGGGATTTCTTCAGCAGTGAGACTCCAGCTGTCAGTTAAAAGCCAGATATAATTTCAGCTCCATCAACACAAACTGCTTTCACTCTGCCACTCATCCTCCTTCTTTCCAGCAGTTGCACTTGATTGACAGGGATTTGGCATATTGCTACCTCAGCTATAATCTATCCCTGAAGACTCGAGTCTCATTAGTGATTTTAATCCGCTCTGCTCGACTGATGTGAGCAGGCTGCAGGGTCAAAGGGGGGGTCGAAAGGGTTTCACACAGAAATTGTGACCTCAACTAATTATGGTTATAAGAGGAGAGAGAGTGTGTGTGTGTGTGTGTGTGTGTGTGTGTGTGTGTGTGTGTGTGTGTGTGCGTGCGTGCGTGTGTGTGTGTGTGTGTGTGTGTGCATGTACCTGTCTAGAGTATTGGTGGGGTACAGTGCTTTGCTGAAGGCATCCAGCAGAGAGGCGTGTGTCTGGAGGATGATGATGTTGTAGATCACTACGGCAACCAGCATCACCACCATCTTCAGCTCGTAGTTTATCCTCAGGAACACCGAGCACGACACCAGCCCCAGGATACAGCAGTAGATGAAGTACTGGGGACAGAGAGAGACAAAGACATATGGAGATCTAAAATACTTTTCCACACAGGTGAAGCACTGTGAGACCTTTACTACATTACAACACAACATGACGTAAGTTTTACTGACATGACGTGTTAAAAAAGTACTTAGCCCTTCTACTTAAGTAAAAGTAAAACTACAATGAAAAAGTAATCTGTACAAGTACTTCATTCAAGTTATAACCTGATTTAAGGAACACAAGTATAAGCTTCTAAATATACCAAAAGCATAAGTATTTATTGCGCAGAAAGGCATATATTTTATTACTGGATTATATGTGTATGTTAAAGTTGCAGATTGTAAAGATGGAGGTAATTGTAGCTATTTTGTGTACTTAAAAATGATATACTACTTTATATTTTGTATATGAATTTGTATTTAGTAACTAATGTTGTCAGATAATTGTAGTGCAGTAAAAATAACAATATTTGCCAAAGAATAGTGGAATAAAACTGTAGAAAATTTGACAAAATTCAAGTCAAATGTGTACTCAAGTAAATCTACTAAATTTTAATCTACCACTGACAATGACATGATTATGATATACTATAAAATGATTAAAATGTGTGGTTTAGTGTAAGCCTAGAGTTTGTAAAGAAGGCCTCTGACGCTTTCCGATGATTTCAACTATAAACATCTTGGTTTGCCAGCTTGGGTGATTTTTTTTTCAGCTCGGTGTGAAATAATTTAATCAGCCTAACAGTTTTTGAACGGCTGCACAGAAGATTCCCCGTGTAAATAGAAAACATTGACATAGCTTTACGTTAAAGAGAGAGGATAGAGACGTTGCCTCAGTGAATGCCTTGCAGTTTGTTTAAACGTGGGTTATTTAAACTAAAAGAAAAACATTTCCATGACTGTTATGGTATAAAATGCAAGTAAAAGCTCAGTAATTAGTAATTAGCTATCTAGACTGTGACGGACCGCTGCAGAGACATGATTGGGGGATGATTTAAAAATCCATTATCTACTGGGGCAAACTGTCCTCAGTCTTGTGTTCTTGTTTACCATGCTTTGTGGGGTGACTTTTTTTGCCGAGTCATTACCGTAAATATTTGTACAACCAAAATGTTAATGGTTAAGAATAGCACAAAGAGTTCTCATTCATAACACTCCGTTCGATGTCTCACTATGGGATGCGCCTCATCGCGGAGCAAACAGAAGCATCAGTCTCATTACGCCAATCCTGATTGGCTGGTGATCTTGACGTCAGCGTCAGGGAATTCACCCCCTATAAGTAGCTTGCTCTACGTCGCATGCGTCATTCAAACACCTCTTCTCGCTTCAGAGCACATCTCGAGGGTAGCCGGGCTAGCTTAACTGTCCACAGACTGAACCCAAAGCCAACTTTCGGTCGACGGGCGCTCGCCGGCTACTCTTCTGCTTCGCAAGAAGACTGCTAATGCTAACACACCAGTTAGTATTATAATCGACCTCGCCGTTTCTTTCCTCGGAAATTAAGGTAAGGTTTTGATTTTTCAAGCTAAGAACACACCTGTTGCTAGCTTGCTTTCCCTCACTACCGACACCACGGTAGCAAGGACGTCTTTTATTTTTCCCTCACAGAGGAGGAAAAGATTAAAAGAGATATTAACACACCAGTTAATATTCTTTGAGGAAAAAGATCTACACCGTTCTTTTTTTTCTCTGGATACCTGTTACGAGCGGGTCCTCTCCGCGCCACGCGGCGAACAAGATGGACGCCTCTCTCCCTCACACCAGAGGAGTCAGGAACTCGGAGGCTCGGCTCTGCGGCTGCGGGTTGAAAATATCAGGCACAGACTCACACCAGGTCTGCTCGTCCTGCCTCGGGCTGGAACACGCCCAGGAGGCTATTGAGAACCCCGGCTCGTGCGGGCATTGTGCCCGCTTCACCGTAAAGAGCCTCCGCGGACGGTTAGCACGCCAAGCTAGCTTGTCGGGACAGGACCCCCTCATGTCCGTTGATTTGCCGGCTGGCAATCAAGACGCGGGGGCGTCCGCCGCAGAGATTGAGCCCCGCAATGTGTCGGTCTGGGGCTCATCAACAGCGGCAGCTGCGGAACCGGAGTCCCGCGCCATGTCAGGCTGGGACCCGGTGGCGGCAAGAAACGCGGGAACGGAGCCCCACGCTTTACCAAGCTGGGGCTCCCGGCTGGACCTCACCATGGTTTCGCCCGCGGAGGATGTCCTGGAATTGGATTATATGGAGGACGAAGAGGACACCTCTGAGTTCCTCCTGTCTGATTCGGATGAGCAAGAAGACGATATCTTCATGTCATCGGCTCAGGCTGCAAAGCCGGGAGCGATGGCTGCTCTCCCGGGCGATAGCACACCTGCTTCGCCCTGTCTGAGCATGGACCTGCAGGCCGTGTGTCAGCGTGCCGCGTCCAGACTAGACATCCCGTGGCCCGAAATGGCCAAGGAGACCTCCAGGTCCCGTTACGAGGGGAAACATTTTCCCCAAGCAACGAGGACAAAGAGGCAACTCCTTCCGGTCTTCCCGGAGATGTTGGATGAGGTGTGTTCACCCACACCCAGAGCGCTTGGCACTATGGGCCTGGCCCGTGAGTGGTACAATCTGAATACAGTGGGGCTCCCTCAGAAGGTGATAAACACTATTCAGAGTGCGAGAGCTTCCTCCACCAGGTCTCTCTATGACTGTAAGTGGAGGGTGTTTGAGGAGTGGTGCCTTCAAAAAGGACACATCTCTTTTCAATGTCCTGTCGGGGTGATTTTTTATCATTTCTACAGGACTTGATTGATAAACACAGAGCTTTCTCTACGATCAAAGTGTACCTGGCTGCTATTGCTGCATGCCATGTGGGCTTTGAGGGAAAGACGGCTAGCCAACATAAGGTGGTTGGTTCATGTACCCCAATTGACATTGAGGCATTTCCTCCGCCGCTGTGTTTCTCCGGGGAACAGCAGCCGGATTTGCTGTGTCCAGTCCGTGCTTTACGCACCTATATGGACAGATCAAAAGAGTTTTGTCATAATGACCAACTCTTTGTATCCTGGGCTAACCCTCAGAAGGGCAAGCCTGTTACTAAGCAACGGCTCTCCCACTGGATTGTGGAGGCAATTGCTTTGGCCTATACGAGTCAGGGTTTGCAGGCACCTTCGGGTCTGCGTGCTCATTCGACTCGTGGTCTGGCTACATCCTGGGCTTTGTTCAAGGGTGTTTCCATCCAAGACATCTGTGCAGCGGCGAGCTGGTCCTCGCCGCTCACTTTTGTCCGCTTTTACAGGCTAGACGTCTCTGCTCCTAGTGTGGCCCGAGCAGTGCTGGGCACCTTGTTGAGTCAGAGCTCTACCTGTTAAGTTCTGGTTGGTTTGGTGAATTTCGAGATAAGCTCGTCTGGCAATACGGGAGCTACAATATCCCATAGTGAGACATCGAACGGAGTGTTATGAATGAGAACTATAGGTTACGTAAGTAACCCCAGTTCTCAGAGTAACATGTAGTGAGATGTCTCACCAGACGGCCCTCCTTGCTATGGTGAAGCGAGAAGAGGTGCTTATTTTGAATGACGCATGCGACGTAGCGCAAGCTACTTATAGGGGGTGGATTCCCTGACGCTGACCTCAAGATCACCAGCCAATCAGGATTGGCGTAATGAGATTGATGCTTCTGTTTGCTCCGCGATGAGGTGCATCCCATAGTGAGACATATCACTACATGTTACTCTGAGGCCTGGGGTTACGTAAGTAACCTATAGTTCTTCATGGATTAAGCCTCCTAATTTTCAAAGTGCAGTGAAGAGTTTGACCCTGTGGAAAACATTGAAGCTGAATTTTTCCGAACACAAATCTCTAACTTTGCAGTTTTAGATTTTAACTTTTAACTCATTTAGGTTAACTTTGGGATACTGGTGGTCAGTAAGTAGACTTTTAAAAACTAAAGGGGCCCTATTATGCTCATTTTCAGGTTCATATTTGTATTTTGTGCTCTTTCTGTGACATGTCTTTATTTTTCTCATACTGCCTGTACTGCAGCACCTCTTTTCACCCTCTGTCTGAAACCAGAGCCCATTCTGCTCTGATTGGTTAGCTGGTTGGCTCTGTTGTGATTGGGTAACCACTTAGAGATGTCCCACCCCTTAGCCTATCACGTACAATATGTTAGAGTGCTAGCCAATGGAAGCGCATGTGTTAGGTAGTGATGTCACTATGTCACCGAAGTAAACAAAAGGGTTCAATTGAGGAGTTTCAGGCAGGGGGGGGGGGGGGGGGGGAGAGACATTTGGGGTTTTAGCCTTTGCAGACCATTTACATGCACATAATCCTATATTACACACTACAGGAAATGGTAAACCTCAACAACTATAATAGGGCCCCTTTAACCTTCTTTCCATCCATATTGATGACTCTCCCTGTTGTACTTACTGGCAGATAAAACCTGTTTTCTCCTGTGTTTTCTTCCATGTACTCCAGCAGGCTGTCATTAGTTATATTCACAGGTGGAGTAGTTGTCATGACCTCCTCCCCCGATCCTCCAGGGTCCTCCACGAAGAACTGCAAAACAAAACAGAAATCACCTAACAGTTGCAGGCGCCAGAACTGGTTAATATTGAGTTTAAGTTGTGCCCTGAAGACAAGAGTTGACGGATAAAAACAGTTAAACTAAATGTTGCCGCCTGTTAAAGGGGAGTTTTTCTTTGCCACTGAGGCCGAGTGCTTGTTGATGGTGGAAAATGTTGGGTCTCAGTAAATAATATAACAGTAGACCAGTTCAAAATAAAAAGTGCCTGGGATGACTTTTGTTGGATTTGGTGCTATATAAATACAATTACATTTTCATTATGTGACTAGATAATCAGAGCCAGATGCGACTGAGTAGTATAAATCAGGTACTTCATCATTTTAACCTTAAAAACAGTATTCAGAAACAGTCCATGTTACCAATTTCAGGTTTTGTTGTTGAATGGGGCGAACAAACAAGCACACACACTTTCTCACTTGGCTTCATGTTGGTTGTTTTTATATTTTCTTGCGTTTTTTTTATTAAACTTATCTAAAAAAAAACAAATATAGAATGGTTCGACAACTTCGTAAATGACCTGATTTTTTGTCTTTATTACAAATTAAATATTATAAACTAGATACATGTTACTTTTGATACTGTTAAAACTTGCCTATATGTTATGGTTTCGAAATAATGCATTAGCACTTTATGCAGGTGTGAATGCCAGTCCACCACATAGTAACCTGTAATTAACTTCTCACCATGTTGAACACCGCCATCACAAGTATGAGAGCTGTGGTCGTCATGGTGAGGACCAATCGCAGCCAGGGATTGTTGGTGACGATGATGCGAGAGGAAGTGGGGAACCAGGTGAAGGAGCAGAAGGAGCCCTTCTTCCCCTGCTGAGGAGGCAAATAATCAGGTAATTAGGGGTTTAGTGTGATAAAGTCCCTCTGGAAATGTAGCCTTTGCAGACCATTCAAATACACAAAAACAACACGCTACAGAAAAGGGAAAACCAAAAAAGCACGATAGGGCCCCTTTAGAATAAAAGCATGTCAACATGATCTTGTAGACACCTAAAATAGGTGTCATCAAGCATGAGCAAGAAAATGAATATAATATGTACTCTGTGAAGATGAAATGAACATTTAAAACACGCTGAAGTGAGTGATGGTTCATAGATATATCGATGTTTTCTTCTAATTGTCGCTAAATAATGGCAGTGTGTTTTACATGGTAGTTGTGGTAGTTGCGATGATGCCTTCTCCTACAGAACAGATGATCTCATTGGATTTTCCAAGAAATGTATTTCATCACAATAAAAGTGTAATGCAACTTTTCACAGATAAACTAATCATGTCCTTTAACTTTATTTAGCCTCATTAAAAAGTCCTTACACAAACCCAACCAGCGACACGCACATGCACACATTTGCCGTGAGACTTCATCAGTTAACAACAGGCTCTTTCACCAATCACAGTGACCACAGCAGCTTTCATTGAGCGATACAATTAATGGAAAGCACAACACACCCATTAAACATGATCCCTCTCCATGTTGTTACTGAGGCAGTTTATAAAATTGATATCTGGGTCAGCGCAGATACAGCATTATAGATTAACCCCCTCCCATTAATTACAGGTGACCCACTTATAGCGATATAAAACTCTCTTGAGAAGGGGGGGGGAACAAGGCTCTAAAGGGCGAGGCATTTATTGATTGACCATAAAACACTTGTGACAGGCAGCTTGTAAATAACACCCATCCCTCCATTGTTCCACTGCGCACAATAACAAGCAGCAGTGACACGATGGATGGACTGTTGTATGAAGGAGAATAAAGCTCATATAAAGCCCTTATAGGAAGGCTGCATTTCACACAGTGATCCAAAATAAAAAAGTGATGACAAAAGATACCTCGACTCAGCAGTATCTTAGTTATTGATCAGTAAAGGAAAGACATCTTTCTTTGTGTAAAGGAATGAATCCATGTGAAAAAAGGGAAAGATGTGAGCCAAATCTCCAACAGCTGGGATAATTAACACATCGATTTGGGATGGAATCACAGCTAAAATGAGAAAAATATATATGGAAAAACAGCTAAAATGGGAATTCAATGATTGTTTTCTTCCTCACAGACATAAATAAAATCATGTTCTGGAGCATTAAGAGTCATTAACTGCTTATTTGAAAATGTAGACAAACTTCATACAAGTTGTAGGCTTTTTGTATGCACATAAGATATGCCATTCCCTTAAGTAGTTAAACCTTACGGACATAACTAATGTTCTGTATGTTTGTATGGCAGTGTGAATATGAATGGAAATGAGAATACAAATAAATAATAAATGGAGAAATAGAGAAAACAACTGCATGTGTGAATATAATTTATTTACAGATAAATAAGAAAGGTACAGGTTTTTGTTTATGATGATTCTACATCTTTAAAGTAACTCTAAAGTACAAAGAATATTGAATTATAGATTATAATGATATGTATTGGAGTAGAAGTAGAAAGTAGCAGGAAATGGAAATATAAAATATAGAAGAAGTATCTTTAAACAATACTTTGTGTGTGTGTGTGTGTGTGTGTGTGTGCGTGTGTGTGCACTAATAAAATCAGTGCAAACTCACCAGTATGTGACCACCGAAGCAAAGGAGGAGGATCAACGCCAAGAGCAGGAACGCCAGGCCAAAGGAGATCCCCAGCACAGCAGTTCTGCCACACACACACACACACACACACACACACACACACACACACACACACACACACACACACACACACACACACACACACACACACACACACACACACACACACACACACACACACACACACACACACACACACACACACACACACACACACACACACACACACACACACACACACACACACACACACACACACACACACACACACACACACACACGTAATTAAATGCAGGTTCTAATGTATTCTACATCCGACCTGCATTCCATTTTCACAGAGTAAGCAGGAACGTGGATATAAGCAGGAACTTGGATGCTACAGTACTGAATGTGCTTTGTAATACAGTAACGCCCATATATCGCATTTTCTGTGTTCGTCTGATTTAAGGACCCTTGCCATAAAACAGATGATGTCACTTCTAAATGTGCGTAGCGATGCTGCGACACACAGAGCCAAGATAAAGACATGCGAGGGGTGAATTGTACGATCAATGGCCCTCAGAAACTGAATTACACCTTCGGCTCCCAGAGGCAGTAAATTAGCATGACGGTGAATTTCTTTCCTCGCCATGAAAGAGGCGACGCAGTCTGATTTACCTGATCTATAATCACTAGCCGACATGGAGCCTTTTCATCTCAATCTGCTTTTTAGCATCCTGCCTCCTTTCATTTCAACGTGGTACTGTTGATGAGACAGCTGGTGTCAAATGGCTCTTTCTCACATCAACCCGCCGCCACAGCTAGAGTTGGCTGGTATGTAAACCCTGTGGGGGGGGGGGGGCAGACTTACTTGGGCAGGACGAGGACCTGCACGATGAACATACAGCAGAATATGAGGCAGGCGCAGGTCACGTAATACTTGAAGGCTGGTAATGTTGTGGATCTGTACTGTTGAGAGAAGGAAGGCAAATGGGAAACAGGGTTCAATGTTATGAGGAGCAGCAGAAAAAACATGCTACGGCAAAGTCAACATTTATTTATATTGCATGCACGATAACAATATAACAGACTTCTGTGAGGGACAAAGCAGAAAACTATAGATCCATAAATAATAATGAGTAGAAAAGTTGTTACTGTATATATTTTTTTAAATGATACAATAATTTAAAGAGGCCCTAATATGCTTTTTGGAGTTTCCCTCTCCTGTAGTGTGTTATATAGCTTTTAGTGCATGTAAATGGTCTGCAAAGGCTAATATCCCAAAGTTCCCTCCAGAGGAAGTTTCTCTCACACACACACTTCCCTTTTTTTAATTAAATGTGAGTTGTTCCTTCTCGACTCTTGCATGGATTCTTTTCCCCAGTAAATAATGCTTGCAGGGATTTTGTAAGATTTGCCTACCTCTTTCTCCAGAGCTTTGTTGTGAAAGAACAAAGAGATCCTCTGGATGTCTTCAGACTTCAGCCACTGTCTGCAGACACACACACACACACACACGCATGTAGAATATCTAAAAGCTGTTCTGTATTTGAACATTAGCGTTAGTCTTTATTACATTTTAAGAATATTTATAATTGCTACAATGTTATGAAATGTGCTAAGAACGGTTTCTTTGTGTTTCTTGAAATACAGAATAGATCATAAAACAGATATTTACATAAAGATGAAATCATTGTTGTTTAATATATAATAACTGGAGCACAATAGCCAGATAACTTATCAGGATGCTTTTTCTTGTTCAAGCTGACTTGAAGCTTCTACTTCTCAGAACTGGGAGTCATTCTTCTCATAAGTGATAGTAAAGAGTGATGTAGATGAAGGATGTGCAGCAGCAGACATGGTGCTTACTTCTGCGAGTTGATGCCGTCGATGGTGCGAATCATTCGATCGTTGAGTTCTTCCTCAAACCTCCTCCTTTGAGATTTGGACCTGGAAGCGAGGGGTGGGGAGGAGCGATTCAAACATGGAGACGGAACAAAAATGGTCCCATACATGTGAAGATATTTTGTAATAACTGAGTTGTATGTCATGACCTGATCATATTTTATGGCTCACCTTTCTCGTCTCTGGAAGTGGTACTGACCCATTGGAACGTCCTGAAACAGGAAGTCATGTATCAATGATGGATATCGGCATCTATGAGTGTTTTTCCTTTATATGCTTTAAAGGTCCCCTATGATACTGTTTTTCATCAATATATTACAGGTCTCAGATATATACAAAACATGTCTCTGAAGTGTTTGGCTCCAAACACCAAACAGATCATTGCAGCATCCCATAATCCCCTCTGTTTCAGCCCTGTTTCCAAAGTGCTGATTCTCTGTCTGTTACTTTAGATGAAAATAAGGAGCCCCTCCCCACGCCCCTCTGAGAGAGATTTGGTTAGAAAGAACATAATGGTGCTCCAGGAGGAGATTCAGGTGATAAGGGGGGGGGGGGGGTTATTGGCTAATGGTTACACAAGCCAAAACATCGTAATGACATCATTAAGTGGCCAAAATCAGTTTTTTATATCAATGGATCATGACAAAAAGTGAATCTCTTTACACAGAGGGGACACATGTTTAGGTATACAAGACATGGAAACGTGGATTTTTCATAATAGGTGACCTTTAAATTCATTGCATTGCACTCACAGTTGTGTTGATCTTGCCGTTGTCCGTGGTCATGCTGTCTCGATGGTGGAGGTTGGCGAAGGGCTTGGCGGCCCCCCAGGACTCCAGGTACCGAGTCATCCTGACAGACGCTCTCATCTTCCCCCCGTCCAGAGAGGGCCGGGAGCGGACCCCCAGCAGAGGGCTGTGCCTCTCAGTCTGAGGAGTCACACAGGAACAGAAGATCATGATTTTGTTGACAACGACCCAGCAGTCAGACTATGTAACATTTGCTTATGAATTCCCATTGTAATTACTTGTAAGAGAGAACACAATTCTATTTTTGGATTAGCTTGAAACGTGCGTAATGTTGCTACCTGAACCATTTCAGACCATTTTTCGAACATTTCCTTGCATTGTGAGCTCTTTTAGAACATGTTTTGTTAATTAATGCCAAGCTAACAATCCTCATTGTGATTAACCTAGGTGGATTGTGTTTGATGTTATCAACAAAAAGCGCTGAAATGCACTATGTATAGAAAAACACAGTCAAATGATGTTCCTAGTTCCAGTCAGCTGATTAAATATTTAAATTGCTGAAATAAATGGATATTGTGACTGAAGCAACGTGGCACATTAGTCTATAAGAGTTTAAATAAATAATGGCAGTGTTCATTTCCCGCGGGTTTAGAGAACAGCGCTGACAGTGACGGTCAGTGACAGAGACAGCGGAGATGAAACCTCCTGTGAGCCGTGATCCATATTTGAAAATATCACAGAGCACCCTATCTCCATTACAGAAATAAAAGGAAAGAGAGTAGCATCTGTCATGTTGTAGAGACCTCCTGGCCATATTCATGAAGCAGAAGGCATTTTAAATACACAGTGGCTTAGGCTAGTATTTTGTAATGTTGTTGTTGGTTTGTTTTAGCTCTCAGTCTATCAATTAATTAATTAATGTATTATTTTCTTATTAATTTAGATCTTAATACATTCTTTCCATTTATGAATTAGTATTGAATTAAATATTCGGAGAAAAGCTCTGATTTATTGTGATCAATCAGCTGTTATATAAGGAAGGGGTGGGACTGAGCGTCACCGGAAATTGTCTCCAGCACGGAACGGGGAATCGGTACAGTCTTTGACCTCACGTTACACTGATCATTTTGTTTATTTGTTTGTATAATTTTATGGAAGAAGTAAATAAATGCGCCAGAGGAAGGCAAAGAAATCAGCGCCTACAGAGTTGTATTTGGACTGTTTTTAACGTGTGAGTCAAGAAGCGGATCCCTGTTAATGTGGCACACTTTTAAATATCCTACAAGAATGGGCCACGACACTCTGCTATTGGCTAGCGCTTCAACACATTGTAAGTGATAGGCTAAGGGGCGGGACATTTCTGAGCGGTTGTCCAATCCCAACAGAGCCGACCAGCTAACCAATCAGAGCAGACTGGGCTCTGGTTTCGGACAGAGGGTGAAAAGAGGTGCTGCAGCACAGGCAGTATGAGACAAATAAAGAGCTTTTTGAACATTAAAGCGTGGAGACATGTCACAGTAGAGGCACTGAATACTGATATGAACCTGAACATAATAGGGCCCCTTTAAAAAGCCAAGAGAATATAAATAACAAAAACAAGGTCAAATAGAATAAGACAGCTACAAATTACAGAACTAAAAGCTATAGTGCAGTGCAAGATATGGACAGTTATTTAATTTAAAAAAGGGAACAGAAAAGCTGACCACATCATCTGCTCTTTCTTATGCTTGAGAAGGATATTTATTGGTGCTTTCTGAATGTTGAATGAATTAAACCGTGTTACTAAAGGTGACTGACCTTTGGGTTGATGACCAGGTAGGTGATCACTCCATGTTCTTTCAGGTACGAGTCTCGGCTCAGCCCGTCTCCAGGCTCCACCTTATAGGAGCCCTTCAGATGCTCCAGCGTCACTGAAGAGATGTGGACCCTTCTGGAGAGGAGACAGGAAGTGGTGATAAGAGGAAAGGGGATGAGAGGTCAAGAGCATGCGTCAGCAGTGTGCATCTAGACCGGGTGACGACAATACCTATTGACGCAGCAACCACTGTAAGTTATATTCTTGTATAATTAGACTTCTCTGTTTCATTTATTCTACTCTGTATAATTGTTCTGTAGTTATTGTAGCTAAAACGGCGCTTTTGAGAGATTTTAAATCTCAGATCTGCTCACGTGAACCTGTTACACAGGTCTCAGTAGGCACTCAAGCCTGCATTACAATAGGCAGGGCCTCTCTGCTGTCGCCCATCAGCTGTAGAGAGTTAACTAATTAGAGGGGCGTAGCCCCACGGCTGTGAGAACTCAGCAATCAGGCGTCCATTTTAGGTAGCTCTTTCCTGGAGCGTCAGCGTCAGACATTGGAGTCCTGTGGGAGTATAACGGCCCGTCCACACGACAGCGTCGACAACTCCAATCTGCCCATTCACTTTGAATGGGGTGACGTCACGTTGCCTCGCTTTTTCGCCAAACTGAATTGTGGGTAGCAGAGCGGTCCGTCTCCGGCGTCTCCGGCCAGTAGCCAGCGCCAGCCAATCAAATCCCGTTTCGGAAAATCTGACAGCTCAAGCCGTAGCCAATCAAACCGCGTCTAAGCTGGGAGAGATATCCTGCCGTTCATTTCTATATTTCAAAAAAAGTTGGAGGAGAAACTAATTATCGCTGTAGCAAATCACCCGGTTTTGTATGACCAGACCCTCTTTACCTACCGGGATACAAACCGGAGGAACCAGGCATGGAGGGAGGTGGCAGAGACAGTGGGTGAAACTGGTAGGTTTTCGCCTGTTTGGGGAGTTTATATATATATTGCTCCCATAAAATCCCCGGGGGTTTTTGCTTTGTATGTCGGGGGCGGGAGATTCATGTGATCGGTTGTTGGTCGCATTGCTTGAATAAAATCCCCAAGCTACAGACACGCCCAGCTCCAAGCTTTTTTTTAATCTGTAGTGTGGACGCTCCGTAAGACTGACAAAGACATTGGAGTCCTGTGGGAGTCACGAGGGTGGCAAAGAGGAGGCAAATCCTACTCTGATTGAGCTAAGTATCGCTGGTGTCTTATTTTCTTTTCTTTAGCTTTCTAGCCCCTCATGCTATAATCATGTGTATTTTCTCCATTCCTGTTCATGTGTCTTCTCGCAATTATCACTGGCCCCGTGTATCTCCTAATCGCTATAACCGGCCTGCTCTCCTCTATCCCATGTGCTCCACTGAGATCCAACATCTAGTTTCAGGTGGCCTGTGGAACTGCCAGTCAGCTGTTCCTAAGGCTGACTTCATCTCTGGCTACGTCTCCCTGCAGACCCTGGATTTCCTTGCTCTCACTGAGACCTGGATTACTCCATCCAACACATCCACCCCAGCAGCTCTCTCCACAGCATATTCCTTCTCCCATACACCCAGACCCACTGGCAGAGGAGGTGGCACTGGTCTCCTACTCTCTCCCAAATGGAGCTTTTCCCTCTTCAAGCTACCTAACTGCACTCCTTCCACCTTTGAATTCCATGCCGTCACAGTAACCCATCCTATACAATTAACCATTGTTGTTCTCTACCGTCCGCCAGGCGCCTTGGGGGACTTCTTGGAGAAATTAGATAATCTCCTCTCACACATCCCTGAAACTGGCCCTCCCGCTGTACTTCTCGGAGACTTCAACCTCCAGATGGGGAAGATAGACAAACTAACATCTCTGTTAACCGCCTTTGCTTTCTCACTGTCTCCGTCCCCACCAACTCATAAAGCTGGCAATGTCCTTGATCTCATATTCTCAAGGAACTGCACTACTTCTAACGTCTCTGTAAACCCGCTCCACACATCCGATCACTTCTTCATTTCATTCTCTCTACCCCTTTCCAAACATAACAAACTAATCTCTTCTCATCCTGCACCTGTCCGCCGTAACCTCCGTTCCCTCTCCCCCTCTACCTTTGCCTCATCGGTGCTCTCAGCCCTCCCTTCCTCTGACTCGTTCCAACTCCTGCCTCCAAACTCTGCTGCAGAAACTCTCCTCTCTCCTCTCTCATCCTCTCTGGACTCTCTCTGTCCTCTCACATCTCGGCAGGCTCGTCAGTCCCCTCCTGCTCCCTGGCTAAATGACGCACTGCGTGCTAATAGAACCGTCCTTCGGGCAGCAGAGCGGAAACGGTGGAAATCCAAACACCGCGACAACCTCCTAACCTATCAGGCTCTCCTCTTTCTCTTCTTCGATCTCTCAGGCAAAAAGCACTTTCTTTCAAGATAAGATCCAATCTTCCTATTCCAATCCTAAAAAACTATTTTCCATCTTCTCCACCCTCCTGGACCCTCCCAAAGCCCCTCCCCCTCCTCACTTCTGTCAAGCGACTTTGTTAACCACTTTGAAAAAAAGGTTGATGATATTCGCTCTTCTTTTTCTGACTCACCTTTACTCACCGCTGGGTCACCAGACCCTCCTTTCACCCACACACTAACCTCCTTTTCCCCTCTCTCTCCAAGTGAGGTTCTTACCCTCATTACCTCTGCCCGTCCTACCACCTGTCCTCTGGACCCTATCCCTTCAAACCTCCTTCAGACTATTGCTCCTGATATTCTACCGTTTCTCACCCATTTCATCAACACTTCTCTAACTTCTGGTCACTTTCCAAACAGTCTCCTAAAGAAACCCTCTCTCAACCCGTCTGATGCAATAAACTACAGGCCTGTCTCTCTACTCCCGTTCCTGTCTAAAACACTTGAACGCGCTGTCTTTAAACAACTCTCCTGTTATCTCCATCAGAACAACCTTCTGGATCCGCACCAGTCTGGTTTCAAGGCAGGTCACTCCACAGAAACTGCTCTCATTGCTGTCACTGAGGAACTGCACACTGCTAAAGCAGCCTCCCTCTCCTCTGTCATCATCCTGTTGGACCTGTCTGCTGCATTCGACACGGTGAACCATCAGATCCTCCTTCGCACTCTCCAAGAACTTGGAGTTTCAGGCTCTGCACTTTCCCTCCTCACCTCATACCTCAAAGACCGTACCTACAGGGTAACTTGGAGACGGTCCGAGTCCGACCCTTGTCAATTAACTACAGAGGTCCCTCAGGGCTCTGTTCTTGGTCCCCTCCTCTTCTCCCTGTACACAAACTCGCTCGGATCTGTCATTAGCCCGCATTGGTTTTTCATACCACTGCTACGCTGACGACACCCAATTAATTCTGTCCTTTCCCCCGCTCAGAGACCCAGGTCGTCGCACGCATCTCTGCTTGTCTAGCTGACATCTCTCAGTGGATGTCCGCTCATCACCTCAAGCTCAACCTTGACAAGACTGAACTGCTTTTCCTTCCGGGAAAAGATTGTCCCACTCTTGACCTGACTATCAACATCGGCACCTCTGTTGTTTCCCCGACCCAGACTGCAAGGAATCTGGGTGCGATCCTAGATAACAACCTGTCCTTCACTGAAAACATCGCTGCTACAACCCGCTGCTGCAGATACACGCTTTACAACATCAGGAAGATACGTCCCCAGCTGACCCAGAAAGCCATGCAGGTTCTGGTCCAGGCTCTCGTCACCTCACGCCTAGACTACTGCAACTCCCTCCTGGCTGGTCTACCTGCATGTGCCATCCGACCTCTGCAGCTCATCCAGAATGCAGCGGCTCGTCTGGTCTTCAACCTTCCTAAATTTCCCCACACCACTCCGCTCCTCCGCTCCCTTCACTGGCTTCCGGTAACTGCTAGAATTCACTTCAAGACACTGGTACTTGCGTACCATGCTGCGAATGGATCTGGCCTTTCCTACCATCCGGGACATGGTTAAACTGTACACCCCAGCGCGTGCACTACGCTCTGCATCAGCCAAAAGACTCGCTGCACCCTCGCTGCGAGGGGGACCCAAGTTCCCATCAGCAAAAACACGTGGGTTTGCTATCCTGGCTCCAAAATGGTGGAATGAGCTCCCCATTGACATCAGGACAGCAGAAAGCTTACACACCTTCCGGCGCAGACTGAAAACTCATCTCTTTCGAGCGATATAATTACTAACAAAGAACTGCTAACAGAGCACTTATATACTAATAAAGGACTGGCTTATCTATAGCCAGTTGAGTAGCACTTGAAATGCTTGGCTCTATGAAACCTGATGTACTTATATGATTCTGTTTTCTTCAAGGTTGTGTCTTCCTGGTCGAATGTACTTATTGTAAGTCGCTTTGGATAAAAGCGTCAGCTAAATGTAATGTAATGTCACTGTGCCATTAACAGCTCTCAACAAAAAAGGAAAATGACTTTCTACAACAATCAGATGCAATTATCCCTTTTCAGGTTTGTTTCTACCGTTGTGAGCAGAGAGAGTGGAGAGACAGTTTTTTACAGCGGGATTATTTTTCAGACACCTATGAGCAGACAGAACCATTAGCAGCCTGGTGAGGATACATGAGGGACACTGGGGAGCTCATTTTCTGTATAGCATCCACAAATCCACCAGCTTGTTACAGTGCAGACCTCATGTCCACATGTACAGATGATTGGTCAAATGAAGTGGCGATAATTGACCGAAATGTTGGGAGGAAGTAGAACCGACAGATGTTACATGTGAGCTTTTAGACATGCGCTTCCTGTTAAACAAGTTAGCAATGAATGGGCAGCAGACGAATTTAATAAAGTATGTTTATTTAATGATTGTACTTTAATTTGATATACTTTTCTTGAGTATTTCAGTATTATACTTCTACTATATTTGGTGGCAAATATTGTGCTTTCTACTCTATTTACCACTAATTGTTACTAGCTCCTTTCTACATATAAAAACACATAGTATTATGAAAACAGAGTTTACATGCACTACTAAGACCTATGAAACAGACTACAAGAAAGGAAAACCCCAAAACACATAATAGGGCCTTCAACACTAGTAGAGAATATGAGGGCTTTTTTCCACCACTGGCAATGGGGGAATGAAGAACATTATGGATAAAATGAACTTATACAAAATGTTAAATTCCTTCTGTAACCAACAGATTCTGCGGAAAGCAGAGAGCATTCTGGCCTCTCCAGGTCATGTTCTTTCACATGAATTTCGTCTGTTGCCATCAGGGCGAAGATATGCTCTACCTGCTCAAAGGACTAATCGCTTTTCAAAATCATTCATCCCTTCTGCACTCAAACTTTGAAATTCTTGAAAGGCTTTTAACTTGATTATTTATTTATTTATTTATTATTGCGATGCTATGAACTATTTATAGTGTAAATTGGAATGATCCACATCCCGGGTGTATCTGTGTGTTTTCTTCCTGTATGTTCCTGCCTGTGCATAAGCTGCTGCTCATAACCAATTGCCCCTTGCGGGATTAATAAAGTTGTTGATTGATTGATTGATTGATTATCATATCAATTGTAAACTTTCTTATTCTTGGTGCTGCTGCAACATATCAATATGTGGTTCTCTCAGGTGTATCTTCATATTTATATTTCAGGGGGTGGTTGAATGTGGTTCAGCCAACATCGATATTATAAAACTATTTTTGGTTTGGACTGTCCTAGAGATTATGCTGATTACTGATAAATGTAACGCCAAGTTCTGAGTATTATCCTTTTAACAGTGAAAAAGCCTTTAAAACAACCACCTTGAGACCCAACCTCAAGATAATGATACGTTGGAGCTGTTGGCCTCTGGGACTTTCTCTCTTCTACTTTAGGCCACACGGAGCAGATGGGAATTCTGTGACTTGCTAAGTGCAACTCAACATTAATCACTGAGAGAGCAGGAAGTGTCAAATCCCCACAGGTACACTCTCCATCTGCATTATGCAACTAAAAAATGATGTCAATGATTTGCAAAGCAGCATAAGCAGTTAGAGAGAGTTTTGAGTTTTGTCAAGAGTCAAGAGTTTTGAAGAATTGGTTATATCTTACCCTGGCACACCTCCCGCCTCCATGTGATTGGCCAGCGTTACGTCATGTGACCACACATCATACTGCCACTTGCGCAGGCCAATCACGCCACACAGGACATTCCCAGAGTGAACACCGACACGCATGTTGATGTCGACTCCAGTGGCATCTCGGACCTTCCTGTGGAGAGAACGGAGCACGATTACACTTTAAATAAGAAGTTTACTACTTTTGGGTAAATGTGCTTATTCGATAGAAGATTTAAATCAATTGCAGTGTAAAGTTAAGAGCTGGGGTAAAGACGTGTTAGCCTAGCTTATAGCATAAAGATTGGAAGAATGAGGAAACAGCTACTCTGAATACACCTATCAATCTAAAAAAAGGTTAAATATGTTGTATCTGCATAAACTCCTTGACATTTATAATCTTATTTTCATTATAAAAACCACATTGTATGTTATTCTTTTAGCCTATACACAAACAGAGAAGTCAGAATGACGTGCTCTAACTGTTTCTTGTCTGATAAAACATTGTCAGTAAAATTATGATTTTGGGTTAAGCCCCTGTCACACTGTCCCGAAATTGACACCAGATCAACAACATCGGGCCATTCGTGAGGGCATCTTAAGCCATCGTATGACCGCCGGTGGAGTTTCTCAGGCTCCGGCAGCAACTTCGTGAGAGGTGGCAAAATCTTCTGCATGCCAAAAAATTGCCGAAGGACCTTGCGAAGGTTCATTTTCGTCATGAATTTGTGTGTCCATTTTGCCCTTCGTAAGGCACTCGTGAGGGCATCTTGTCAAATCGTGTCATCTTCAACTGATCATCGGTGCCATCGGGCATTTTTCGCCTCACGAAGACAACACGAAGGAAACAAGAAGCTGCCCGATTGTCTTAGGAAGGCAACACGACTTCGTGAAGCCCTCGCAATGCTGTCATGTAGCCATCGTATATAGTACGATGACATCGAAATTGCATTTATTGCACAACAAAATCATGTAAACATATTATGTAAATAACCCAATTTGTGTTCTGTGAAACTAAAAAGATATTACATTGTTTGTGTTACTTTCGTTGCAGTTGTATGTCTTAAATGTAATTTAGGTTAACTTCCTGTTTTATTTAGATGCTTTTATTTTGAAGGTGAGTTTACGCTGTTGACAGGAAGTTGTTGTTGCTATGGAAACAACATGACGGAGTGTATGGTTCGGGTGCCATCGTGTGGCCTTCTGTAGGCATCGTACTTGCTTCGGCTGTTGCTTGGCTGTTGACCAAGTTCGGGGCCATCTTCGTGCGGAATTCACAATTCCATATTCGTGTGTCCATCTGGTGTCAATTTCGGGACAGTGCGACGCTGGCTTTAGCCATTTACTCCCATAGCTTCCTGTAACCACTATTTTATTTTGTGACATTTATTTTTCTCATACTGCTGCATAAGCTCTTTTCACCCTCCGTCTGAAACCAGAGCATACAATGTGTTTTGGATTTGGGATTTTAGCCTTTGTAGAGAATTGAAATTCACAAAAACCTATATCACACACTGAAGGAAATGGAAATCTCCAAAAAGCAGAATAAGGTCCCTTTAAAATGTGGTTTCCTTGTTTCTTGCCTTAAATATTTATCTTTGTTGATGTTGCAAATGGAAGTAATGGAAGATACGTGTTCCACTATAACTGACAGAGAAGTCTTATAGTATTGTATAACTGACACACAGATGATTCGACATGACATCTTTAATCTGATTGTGACTAAAGGTCAGTTCCTGCAAGCAAACATATTGGACAATAAAACTGATGTGTTTGACGTCATGCATGAGTGAACAACATGGAGACAGAGCAGAAAAAATGGCGAGCTGGAAAATAATATTTTTTCATTTGTTTGCCATTTCTAGGGAGGCTTATCACATTGAATTCACATTGTGTTTATTCTGGAGTTCAAACAGAGCTGGAATGAAGTCTGGCATTCCTAACGCTCAATCTGTTTGACAGGCGTGTGTTTGTTTGTTTGTTTGTTGTTTGTGTTTGTGTGTGTGTGTGAGAGAGGCAGAGAAGGAGAGAGGGAGATCTGGTATTTTACTTGATGGCCTCACACATATCCAGGCCCATCTTCACGCAGTTTCTGGCGTGGTGAGGCAGCGACTCAGGCAGACCGGACACACAGTAGTAACAATCTCCCAGGATCTTGATTCGCATACACTCGTTTTCCTGAAAGACAGAGACATTAAGAATGGAAATAGGTGGATTAAAGGTCCCCTATTATACTGTTATTCATCAATATATTACAGGTCTCAGATATATACAAAACATGTCTCTGAAGTGTTTGGCTTGAAATACCAAACAGATCATTGCAGCATTACCCATAATCCCCTCTGTTTCAGCCCTGTTTCAAAAGTGCTGATTCTCTGTCTGTTACTTTAGATGAAAATAAGGAGCCCCTCCCCACGCCCCTCTGAGAAATATTTGGTTAGAAAGAACACAATGGTGCTCTAGGAGGAGATTCAGGTGATAATTAATTACCTAATAATGATTACCCTGGGTGGTGATTGGCTAATGGTTATAGTTACACAAACCAAAACACCGTTATGACATCATAAAGTGGCCAAAATCTGATCAGCTCATTTTCAGACAGGTTTTTATATAAATGGATCAGGACAAAAAGTGAGTGAATCTTTTTTCCTGAAACGTTCAGAGTCTCTTTACACAGAGGGGACACATGTTTATGTATAAAAGACATGAAAAAGTGGATTTTGCACAATAGGTGACCTTTAAATTGATCAGGAAACCGTGTACATTTAACGCTATCTTCATAATTTGTCCAACATTTACATTATCTTCAGCAAATTTTCATTGAAAAATATACTTTCTCCTGCTCTGTCTCATGTTCACACAACCCAAACACCTGTACAGGAAGTATTATGATCATATACTTAAATAAAGGTACTATACCACACTGTAAAAAATACTTTAGGTAGGTATACTCATTGGAAATGTACCTAAAGTATTCAAAGTTAGAGTGCTCAATAGAGAATTCTTTTTTTTTCTTGAAAAATCTCTCTATATAATATAAACCCTTTAAACATGTAGGCTTTGTTTGTAACTTTTTTTGAAATTTGAAAGGTAAATAGCAAATAGAGCTGTCAGATAAATATAGTGAGAAATATAATATGCAGCATCAGAATAGTTAATTTATCAAGTAGAAAGTTGGGTATATAACAGTTCCTCCATTTTAAAAGGAAATAAAATAAAAGATAATTTAAATAAAACAATACAAAATGTATATAGTCAAAGTTAGAATGTGCAATGAAAGGTAAAATATAATAACTATAATTATATCTACATATAACAAGCACTCATCAACGACTCAATGCTTACAGGGGGAATAATTAAGTGTTTTTTATTTAAGTTACTGTACGTTACCCACACCCACACCCACACCCACACCCCCCCCACCCCCCACCCCCCCCACACACACACACACACACACACACACACACACACACACACACACACACACACACACACACACACACACACACACACACACACACACACACACACACACACACACACACACACACACACACACACACACACATCCAGAATCATACACCCGCACACATCACACATCAGCTCCACATGTGATACAGCTCATCGTCGGAGCGGCTTTATGTAACGCCGGCTTCGTCAGAGCTTCTGGACAGGAACGAGGAGAGAAACTGACTCAACTATTTATCCCCGGAAAACTGAGGGCCCACGAGGCCACCACACACACTCTGACCAGCCCACACAACCCAACCTGCAGCTGTTAACATGCAAAGCACTCTGGGAAGGTACGACGCTGGCCCCAGGACAGAGAAGACTTTCATTCAAGGCCGAGCAGTGAGTGAGTGACAGCACAAAACTCAACCTGATCTCTCCTTCGCTGTATTTAGCAGATGTGTGCAAACAATTCCAGTAAGGTTAACTTGTAAACACATCAGGCCACATTAGCTGAAAGCACTGGGAAATGAAACGCATTATTTGATGTCTTAAACATCCTTAATTCCTCTATTAAATCCAAATGAATTCTTAATAAAATTGTCATGTAATTCAAGGTAGTGGGCTTAGTAAGATAAGATAAGATAGAGCTTTATTGTCTCCCTTAGGAGAAATTTGTCTTGGGCATCGAGATAATACACATAAAACATTCAGGTCAATCAGTCATCGATACAGAACAGAGATCACATATCACATGGCAAAGAAACAAACAAGAAACATACAGGTACAGCACTTTCCCTATTGCGCATACATAATCAAATTGCACTTTCCCTATTATATATATAGTATATATATATAGTGTTGTTGGGTTGTTGCATGGAGGCTCGAGCAATAAAGAGTGTTTTAGGAGATCATTAGGGATCCTTGGCTTTTCAATTGCTTTAATCTGAAGCAGCACGCTGTGTATAAAATGTGGTTATATCAATAAAATGGGATATTTCTGAGTTACCTTTGCAATTTGGTCAAATTTGCCGAAAAGTTCATTCAGCATGTGGACCAGTTCCCCGGGGGAGCAGTCACTGGCCAGCCTGGTGAAGCCCACGATGTCTGCGTACAGAATGCTGCACAAAACAAGAACAACAAATAATATAATTAAGATTTCATTACTGAATAAAACTACCGTGAAATAACACTTTCATTCATGGCATAATCTTGTTTGTACTGCATTAGGAGAGGCAGGAGAGGGCCATTTTATTAGTAGAGCAACATGAAGATGGAGCGTTCATTGCGTTTTGCTTTGACTTAACTTGTCTGCAGTGTTGTTTTCCACGGTGGCAGTAGATTCAACATTTTACTATGGAATAAACCTTCTCCTTTACTCCTTCTAGTAAACTTAAAAAACTACAAACTCAACGAAGACTGAATGAAGGAACACTTCTCTATTCAGGTTTCTAATGCTATGCAAGTTATTGTCATCTTAATGATAGGGCTTTGTACTTTCAAGAATCTGGATATACGGTACATGTGAGAATACAGGGGTACAATTCTAAATATTGCAATATCTTTTGCAAGTCCTATTGACTCTTAGTATCATAGTATAAAGAAGACATTTCCATTTGAATAGAATCTGAGTCAAAAGTAGACATTTTAGGGGCAGCAGAACAGTGGGATCTGCAGTCCCTGTAACATCAAACCAGTCTTCAATCTAAGCAAAGGAATTAGCATTTATTTATATCAGTAATTACCGACTCTTTTTGCAGTGTTCTTAAAAGTAAAATTATCCAGAATTGAAACAATATCACAAAACAAACTATAAACTTCACATCTTCCTGAATCCTGAACAATGTGGCAAGTTTTAGCTAAATGTATAAAAAAGTTTAGAAACAGACTTCTAGCGTCAACACTTCTTACGTTTTGTCGGCTCTTTGGAAATATGACAAGTCTGCAAATGCACCAGACGATTTCCAAAAGAGAAGGACACGTCTTTCAATGAGCATAAAACACTCACAAAGCAACCAACAAGCAATTATCGCCGCTGCAGAGAGGAGGCTGCTGTTTGTCTCTGCACTAAACGTGTGTGTGTGTGTGTGTGTGTGTGTGTGTGTGTGTGTGTGTGTGTGTGTGTGTGTGTGTGTGTGTGTGTGGAAGCAGCAGATTCACACTGCCACATGTCCTTGGGTGTCACTTCTGAGATTGCCCTCTTCTCTGTGAGCCAAGACCGAGTGAGAATCTGTTATTACTGAAGGATAAAAGGCAGATCAACACACACACACACACACACACACACACACACACACACACACACACACACACACACACACACACACACACACACACACACACACACACACACACACACACACACACACACACACACACACACACACACACACACACACACACACACACACACACACACACACACACACACACACACACACGAAACGCTCACAGTCATTGTTTCCCCTGTAAACCTCAGGCATGATGGGAAACAGGTTTTCTATGGAGAGGCTCTCACGGTCAGCCTGGATTTGTATCGCTATGAACCTCCACAACATAGAAGGACGTCTTTGAGTACAGATTGACCTTAGAACCAACCTAAGAACAGTGGATGAGGATTAACTATTGATTTAATTTGGTCATCGCAATCAAAATAGATAAGAACATGGGATTTAAAAGTGATGGCGAAAAAAGAAAAGGCGAGGAGGTTAGAAAGGGAGACGATAGAGTCGTTCATGAATGAGTCCTAAACCCCAACATGAGTTCTTAGCACTTCCAGGTTTTTAATGAGTTTTTGGTCCGATGCCTGAAATAAGCTCTGTGGTTAACACAAGCTAAAGGCATTATTAGGTTTTGTTCTACGGCGTTACATACGTCAGTAAATACTTTAATACTCCTCTCGTAATGTCCAAAGCTTCTTTGTGTCTTTACAAAGCTAACAAGTGACTATAGGAGACTATTAAACCAATTATTAGCTGCCTTTAGCTTAGCTGTGTTTACATGAAGTCGTGAGATGGAGTTTGTTTATAGTTTATGTAATGTTATAGTCTTCTGGTAATTGCTATTATGCTTCGACTGCAATATTTCAAAATTCAATGGAAAAATGCCATTGGCTTTCTGCAAGGAAACCCCAGCAATAATAACTCACTGCTCGACCTACAACAATACGTCAACACTGCACCACTCTATAGAGAAGCACAGAGTAAAGAAGAAATCCAAATATAACTGCAGGTAGACTGGAAAAAAAGAAGACGAGGGGGAGGAAAGGGTGTTAAAATAGAGCAGGAGATTATAACCTTCATTTTGTGGACGCACAGATAAAGAGAAGCAGCCTCACCTGACGTTGGTGTGTCGCTGCACGTAGAGGTTGTGGAAGTTGTTGGTGCTCTCGGTTCGACCGAAGTTGGGCCCCTGCAGCCTCTGGATGATCTCAGCCTTCATCACCCGGGCTATGTGAGCCGGCAGTAAGGACAGCAGTAAACGCTCCTGAGGACAGAGAGAGGGGTGAGGAAGAGTCAAGCAGCTAGGATGTATCATAGTACGTGTTGAAAACTTAAAGAGGCCCTATTTGGCTTTTGGGGGTGTTCCCTCTCCTGTAGTGTCTTATATAGGTTTGTGTGCATGTAAATGGTCTGCAAAGGATAACATCCCTGTGTTCCCTCCAGAGGGAGTTTCTCTCCCACACACTCCCCCCCCCCCCCCTGCCTTTAATGCCTCCATTGGACTCCTTTGTTTACTTCATACCATAGTGACATCACCATAGAAAACTTATATTGGGGCGTGACATCTCTACACAGCCGACCAGCTAACCACTCAGAGCAGACTGGGCTCTGGTTTCAGACAGAGGGTGAAAAGAGGTGTTGCAGCACAGGCAGTATGAGAAAAATAAAGAGCTTTTTGAACATTAAAGCATGGAGACATGTCACAGTAGAAGCACTCAAATATGAACCTGAAACTGTGCGTTATATGTCCAATTTAAATGTAAACAACAACTTTGATAAATGTGCTGCCTGGCCTTTTCGTTTTAGTGGGGCTGGAAATGTTCCATCTCATACAGCCTGACTGCTAGATTGTGAGTCAAAGGCATGGCCGCAAGTGGAAATAATTCATCATTAAGAAGAAGTGTTATTTGGGGTGGTAGTTTTATTCTGCTCTACTGTGTTCTGTCACTAATATATATGCATTTAAATATAACCTTTGTCCTCCACAGCTAATATTTAACCTGTTGAATATATTTATACATTCCTCTAATAAGGGTTCATCAGGGGTAATTTTTCAGCGCTGAGTACTGGAAGATTAAGTCATGCAAAGAAGAGCGATGGTGATTTTCATCTTTAATTATTAGGCAGCACAGCAGAGGAAAGAAAAGGAGCAAGTTCTGCAAATGTGATCCTACATAACCACTCCATCAATAAATCCTCATGTATAGAGCACTTTGTATACACAAACATGAGGCTAACACAACAAAAAACAGTAACAACCCCACCTCCCAATCCATACATCGAAAAATATATATGTTTATGATTAATATAGTGAAGAGAAGTGACTAAATAAAGCCATATTAGTTGGCTGAGTTGGCCCTAAAAGTATGAACATAAAGAAGACATGTTTTATAGACAATACAAGTAATAAATGAACGATATTGATCCCCTTGCAATCAGTGTAGTGTTATACTGTTGTTATCTGAGTGCCTGCCTGATATATTCCTCATTGTAAACTTTTCTTATAGGAACTTTGGAAATGTTTACAACAATATGTGATTGTATAATACGGTCATTTCTCTGAGGGAATGGAGAGCCAGAGAATCAACATCCATCACTCATAGCTGTTGTGTAAGTTGTGGGTTTTGGCTTTAATTTAGCACCATCCATGTTGGATGGAGGGCAATGTTGAGCGTGCATGAATGTTTGGGCATGTGTGTGGGTGTGTGTTTGTGGGTATTTTAGAGAGAGCTGCCTGAGGGGGTGTGACTCATATTGCGGATCGCAGCAGAGAGGGTCATTACATTGTTCACACACCACAGGCTCATTTCCTAAAACACAGCAGCAAATTAAGTAGAGAGAGGGGTGCTCTAAAAATAGAAACCCACACGTATTTACTTATTCAGCACTGGAGCAGCATGAACTCTGCTGTGAGAGCGCAGAGGGGGAATAACAGCCTGAAGAGATGTGGCTTTATTAATCATGTGTTTGATTAATGAACTTAAGTAATTATCTCATTCAGCTTTTGAATGAGATTTGGCATTTCGTTTTGCACTGGCATTTACACGCACGCACGCACGCACACGCACGCACACGCACACACACACACACACACACACACACACACACACACACACGCACACACACTATCACACACACACACACACACACACACACACACACACACACACACACACACACACACACACACACACACACACACACACACACACACACACACACACACACACACACACACACACACACACACACACACACACACACACACACACACACACACACACACACACACACACACACACACACACACACACACACACACACACACACACACACACATATTTAACCTGACGGTCATTGCTAAGAGAGAATATGTTTTGTTATTCTGAAAGCAAACTCAAATATTCACATAAGTGTGTGACTAAATATTCATCTTTAAAAAATGAAAAATATAGAAATAACATTTTGTTTTTTCTCATGAGTTTGTTCTGCACACCTGTAGAATGAATGCTATGTTAAACATGTCGAAAAAGGACATAAATGATAATAAATTGTAAATATATTTACACATAATGGGGAATTTGCAATGACATTAACACTATCATATTAAACAAATACATTTAAATAGGAAACATTGATGTTAAAACTATATCTCACAACAAGCAAGGACAAACTACACATTTTATATTTCCAAAAAAGAGTAATCCTGGTTAGTCCCGACTGAGTGGACCACCTTATTAATGAGCAATTCTCTGTGTCATTTCCCTGGTCGCAAGGAATGGCTAATGTCAAGCAAATGTCACAAGATAATGCCTCTTCAGACATCACCGACAACTCCTCATCCTGACGAACTCAGGAGAGAAATATTTGGGTAATAAAACCAGAAGCTTTTTAAATTAATTAGAATACTCAGTCCTACTGCTCTGAATAAGAAATATAGGAAAAACAAGGAAATGCTAAAGCTAAGCTAGCAGCTCGATGAGGCTATGGAACTGTGCTAAAGTCAGCATGCACACATTCTAACATTGACAATGCCGATACATTAAGCAGGAAAATTGCTAAGCATGTTAATCGTATTTGTTTAGTTGTTATGCATGTTAAAATATTCAAAATAACAATGCTAATACATGTAGCAGGAAATGTTTGCATGTTCACCATATTAGCTTAGTTTGTTAGCATGCTTGCATTTGCTAGCACTGAACACAAAGCCGAGGCGTATGGAAATGTAATTATTCTGCAGGTTCGTTTTGGAAATAAAATTCATTGTGACTTGCTGAAGGCGCCTTTAATTCTATATGATTATACAGAAAGAAGAGGTGAATTGTTTAGATACAGAGACATCCCCAAATCACGTAATTTGTTTACTCAATATCGCAATTACGACGACATAGAGTAAAAATATTGACACTATGAGATTTTAGATGTTATGTTATGTGGACTTAGTAGGTAGAGATCCAATAATGAAAATTGTTTAAATGACATGATTTGACTGTAACAGAGGCTTTGAAACTACCAAAAGACAACACGCATGCCATATAACAACATTAAAATATCCTAAATCTAAATCCACAACTAATCCATCCATCCATCTTCTCCCGCTTATCCGTGGTCGGGTTGCGGGGTAGCAGTTCCAGCAGAGAGCCCCAAACTTTCCTTTCCCCTCATCAACCAGCTCTGACTGGGGGATCCCAAGGCGCTCCCAGGCCAGCGAAGAGATATAATCCCTCCACCTGGTCCTAGGTCTACCCCTTGGTCTCTTCCCAGCTGGACGTGCCTGGAACACCTCCCTAGGGAGGCGCCCAGGTGGCATCCTAACTAGGTGCCCGAACCACCTCAACTGGCTCCTTTCGACGCGAAGGAGGAGCGGCTCAACTCCGAGTCCCTCCCTGATGACCGAACTTCTCACCTTATCCCTAAGGGAGACACCAGCCACCCTGCGGAGGAAACCCATCTCGGCCGCTTGTATCCGCGATCTCGTTCTTTGGGTCATGACCCATCCTTCATGACCATAGGTGAGGGTAGGAACGAAAATGGCCCGGTAGACAGAGAGCTTTGCCTTCTGGCTCAGCTCCCTTTTCGTCACAACGGTGCGGTAAAATGACTGCAGTACCGCTCCCGCTGCTCCGATTCTCCGGCCCATCTCACGCTCCATTGTTCCCTCACTCGAGAACAAGACCCCGAGATACTTGAACTCCTTCACTTGGGGTAAGGACTCATTCCCTACCTGGAGTGGACAGTCCATCGGTTTCCTGCTGAGAACCATGGCCTCAGATTTGGAGGTGCTGATCCTCATCCCAGCCGCTTCACACTCGGTTGCGAATGACATCCACAACTAATGTCGTTACTATATTGATATACAATCTATATTGCCCAGCCATTGTTGTAGATTAGCTATTGGATAGGTTGCAATTTGTTACATTTTGCAGCCTTTCATTGAAAAAAATGTACTCAGATGTAAACCGTATTAAAGCAGAGTCCTTCAACGTGACCACATGCATCCGCATAAACCAGAGTTTAACCACAAGTTCAGTGTGTGTGTGTGTGTGTGTGTGTGTGTGTGTGTGTGTATGTGTGTGTGTACCTGTTGGTGCTTCTCAAACTCCAGTTTAATGGGGGACTTGATGCAGTTGCAGGTGTCTTGGTAGGTCTGTTTGAGGGCCAGGTCCATCAGGTGTTTGTGGTACGCCCCGGCTAAGTTTCCACATGTGAAGATTATCACGTTGGCTAAGATCTGCCACATACACCACATACACACAAAGAGTAAGGCATTAAAGTAATTTCAGGAGGTGACGCATGTTCCAGGTATGCAGTTATATGTTATTTTCTCATAACATTGTCTGGCTTCTTCCACTACTACTATTACATCGTAAAAACAGAGCACGAGCACACACTTAGAACAAGCTTTTTCCACCACTATGTCAACCTCAAGCTGTTTAAAATGTGACCGTGCATATCAATAGGTCTTCCTCAGCGCTTTATCCAAGGGCAATTAACGTTTCCTGAGCATGTTTTATTGTTAGTGTGCTTTTCCACTGAGTGTATGTGTATGTGTCTGTGTGTGTGTGTGTGTGTGTGTGTGTGTGTGTGTGTGTGTGTGTGTGTGTGTGTGTGTGTGTGTGTGTGTGTGTGTGTGTGTGTCTCAGCCTCATTTGATGCAAAAACATAAATTATTTTTTGTCGTATAAGTGTTATCTGTATCTTAATGTAAATGTTCATATTTGATGCTTAAGGGTCTGTGAGGTTGGTGTGTCACACAGGTTCTCAAGGGTCCATATCTGATTTGTATTCAAGGTCAGACATCTTGAACAATTATTATGCCCCATTATGCTTTTTGCGGGTTTTTGATTTCCTAGAGTGTGTTATATAGGTTTTTTCTGCATGTAAATGATCTGCAAAGGCTACAAATTCCTCTGTTTCCTCCAGAGGGAGTTTCTCTCCCACACACTCCCCCCTGCCCGAAACGCCTCCATTGCACTACTTTGTTTATTTCCGTAACATACATCACGACTTAACATTGGCGCATCTATTGGCTGGCCGTCCAACACATTGTGCGTGATAGGCTAAGGTGCAGGGCATCTCAAAGCGGTCTACCAATCACGCCAGAAACGGCCAGCTAACCAATCAGAGCAGACTGGGCTCTGGTTTCAGACAGAGGGTGAAAAGAGCTGCTGCAGCACAGACAGTATGAGAAAAATAAATACCTTTTTGAACATTAAAGCATGGAGACATGTCACAGTAGAGGCACAAAGTACACATAGGAACCTGAAAATTAGCTTAAAGGAATGGTATGCTCATGACACTCATTTTTTAAAAATTATCATCCGATAAAACAGACCAGTCTCTGCCAGTCTCTCTCTTTTTTTTTTTAATCCGATGACATTATCAGTGATTTTAAACTGATTATATACCGAAATAACATCAACACTGTGGGCGCCGCCATTTCCCGGACGTGACGTAATCCATGCGTTTGGTTTTCGAAGACACGTTGATCTCCATGTTATTTACTGTAGTTTCTCTATTCAAATATGCCTCACTGTATCGCGAAATATTGCCACAATTCGGATGGGAACAATCCACGGAATGCTCGGTTCCATCTGTTGCCAAAAGGTAAGCATAAGAAGTACATTCGGAGGCAGTGGCTAGCGAAATGTGGCCGGCCCGAACCGAGAGATTTACAGGCTCATGTATGCAGCGAACATTTCACATTTCCGGACGACTACTCTGAGAGTATGATCAAACATAACATGGGATTTAAAGAACAACCATTACTTAATGGAGATGCAGTACCATCGGTCTTTCTGGTGTCATCACCGACCAGGACACCAGTTCGGCCAGTAGAGAAATCGCCCTCTGCAAGTGTGAAGCGACGGAGGAGCAGAAGTAGTGCTCGGAGTAAGGATAAGGTATGTTATAGCGCATTTCCATTGCAGCGGCTAGCCCCGTTTTAACGTCCTTTAGCGTCCAGGCCAGGACAGTTTTTGGTGGCCTTTCCATATAGCGTAGTACCGGCTAGTGTGTATTTTACCCCAGTTTTTCCGGCCCCATAAAATCGTGATTCTATGGCCAGGGACAACGAAGCTGAGTATGCTAAACTAGAGAGGGAATCGCTAGCAAGGGTGGTACTACATGCATACATATAGTATCTTATATCATCTTCCCATTATACACACATGCATTTCCAAACATTTGGACTACCTATGTTGCAAATGTATTATCTTTTCAATTTACACACGGCATCTATTGCACGTCTGTCCGTCCTGGGAGAGGGATCCCTCCTCTGTTGCCCTCCCTGAGGTTTCTCCCATGTTCCCTTTAAACTGTGGGTTTTCTTCGGAAGTTTTTCCTTGTACGATGTGAGGGTCTAAGGACAGAGGGTGTCGTATTGTCATACTGATATGTATGGCTGAATTCCCCCATCCAATCTCTTCACATTGGTCAAAACTTCTTCCTCTGCTGACGAGTCCGAACTCAAATACTCCACCATATTTCCGTGTGTTGACAAAGTGAACGCATGGATGACGTCACGACCATCACGTAACTACTGAAAATGGCAAACATGGCGGCGGCCAGACGGAATATACAGGTCTTGATAAAAAAGAGCTATAAAATCATTATTTACCGGGGAATATCGCTGATTTCTTCAGGGTATGGTTTAAACATAACGTTTCACTAAATACTGAAGTTTTGATTAATTATCTAATGAGTGGACCATTCCTTTAATAGTCCACTTTAAATGTATGTTTCTTTGCAAATCAAACATGCTCTGTGCTGACTGGGATAACATTAACTCATATATGTCTTTCCACTCCTTTTTAAATACACAGTTTTCCTCATACATTTTTTTGCAAGACCTAACTTACTTTTTTTGCAATTTGTTGAAGTCACATCACTTGTGATTTGGCCAGACGACACCAACCCACACAGTTTCTGACTTCCGACCCATTCTCTATCTCCGATTTAGAAGCTGATTTACGACCGAGCCAATTGACTTGTGATCCAAAAGCGCTTTGAGTGGTCGTAAAGCGCTATATAAAGGCAGACTATTTACTTTTTGCATAAACAATTATCTGTGTTACCTGCCACACGAGAGGCTCCAGATCTGGGGCGGTGGAGGCCAGGCAGACGCTGAGGGTGACGGTGTGAGAGAAGCAGGTGATGGCGCTGGCTATAATGGCTCCTCTCATGGAGAAGGGCAGCATGGTGTAGACAACGAACACGATGAACAGGAAGAAGGACACCTGGAACCAGGAAGATGTCGATAGGGGATTAAACAAAGAACGGATCAGTGCAAAGCTCTTCAATCTTCTGATAACTTTTCTTTATTTGTGTCTCTCAGCCTATAAATATGAGTGAACAAAGACCACTAAATAATTCAGCTACAGCTTGAGAGAAATGTCATCATCATCATCATCATCATCATCATCATCATCATCATCATCATCATCATCATCATCATCATCATCATCATCATCCTCATCATCATCATCTTCCAGCTTTGACAACCACTGTCTGATTTTCAGAACCAAAACTGCACACGACATGCTTTCCCTGAAATAATGTGGGACATAGTCATATCTATGAAAAAAGGTATACATCAGGAACATGACTGCAATTGAATCCCTTCTACTTTTGCCCAATTGGATTCCTTTGTTTACTTCTGTAAGATAGTGACATCACTACATAACACTCGTGCTTCTATTGGCTAGCGCTACAACACATTGTACGTGATGGGGGCGGGAAATCTCTAATCTTTTGACCAACAGAGCCAGCCAGCTAACCAATCAGAGCAGACTGGGCTCTGGTTTCAGACAGAGGGTGAAAAGAGGTGCTGCAGCACAGGCTGTATGAGAAAAATAAAGAGCTTTTTGAACATTAAAGCATGGAGACATGTCAGAGTAGAGACAGAAAATACAAATATGAACCTGAACATTAGCATTATCTGGGCTTGAATATATACAACAACATTTCTTTTTGGTATTCCAGGTTTCCATCAAAGTCTCTTACTCTGACCTTACATCGGCCCGGACTTTGGACGTGTGTGTGTGTGTGTGTGTGTGTGTGTGTGTGTGTGTGTGTGTGTGTGTGTGTGTGTGTGTGTGTGTGTGTGTGTGTGTGTGTGTATGTGTGTGTGTGTGTGTGTGTGTGTGTGTGTGTGTGTTGTGCACAATGTGTAGAAGTGTTTTTCCCACTCTGTTGCTCATTGATACCTCGTGCCTTTGACCCTGCCCACTTCCCAAGCTGTCAGTGCTCCACTTCCTGTTATGGTGGCGAGCCGCGCAAACAGGTCACAGTTTCAGCTGGGACCCCAGATTAACTTTGACCTTCCTCTGTCTGTTTACAGCAGACAGGATTCTTCTTTGAGCGAATCAGGTTTGTTTAAAAAACAAACCCTGACAGAAAGTGATCTCGCTGTGACTTGGACCCCAATATGTCGCTCACTATTATCAATGCTGCCTAAATGCACAAACAAAGGTGAATATTGTTATTAATAAAATGGCAATGTATGATCATTTCACATCAACATTAATATTCATACAAACAGTCTGAGGCCTAAGTCCATTTTATTTTGAAAAAAAAAGGTTATCTATACACAGTTGCATGATCAGCACCATGGACAGAGACATTTTATATACTTCCCAACATATCTATTACTACATTTCGACAAACATACACTAATTAAAACCCATGTTTTTAACCACTAAAAGCTGTAAAACTATTCACGAAAACAGTTCACACAAAAAGTAAACAGATTAAATACTTGAAGCCAACATAGTCAAATGTTTAATACCAGCTCTTAGCTTGTGATGTGTGCAGATGTAATTGTATTGGGTTGCAACTGTGCCCACAGGCTTCAGATAACCGAGCTGTTGACGTATTGTCTATTATTGATGTAATGTTGTCTTCTATCAAAGTCCTTTGTCTCCTTTGATCAAGCCGGAAGAGCTCTTCACAGTGTTTATGTTATCAAACATAATTCAAAGTGACAGGTTACTTGGTGAAGCCTTGTAAGGAGAGTATTACTCCTTCCAAAGACCAGTTGTATGATTCCTCAGAAAAAGACCTCGACAGAGAGTGTTTTGGACGGGCTTTTTGTTGCTAAGGGGACTCAAAGGGAAGGATGCTGACGTCGGAGGTAGAGAGTCGTGTATATTTATCTTTGCCATAACCTTGAACTCAACACTAACCCTGAACTCCCAGCACTGACAAACATACGACAACAGAGGGCAGTTGGAGTGCAGTGTGACGTGCAGTAAGTGTGGGTTTCGGTGGGAATTGAGGGTGGCTTTCCAATCTCAGGTGCGTCACCTGCTTCTTTCTGCCAGGCAGCCAGACACAATCTCCCCTGCAGCGCAGCCTGAATCCTAATACCTCCTCAAACACATCAAGATGGGATCTGCAGCAGTCATCTCACTTCAGCTCCTTCGATTACTTTTCTTTTCTTTTTTTAACTCTCTTTTGTTCCAGGAGCTCAGCCCTGCTCTGTCTCACACGCACAGATATGCATGCTTCAATTCCCACATCAAGAATGCCTGCTCACTTCTTGCTCCGTCTTTCCTCTCATCAAACTTTATAACTCCTCCCCCTTCAGTGAGGAGAACTGAGAACGGTCACACCACCAGTAGTGTAAAGCAGAGCCATATAATAGAAGAGTTACGACATTTCCGTTCACTCCAATGAACCAGTTTTTTACAGAAATGGCGGATCGTGGAGCTTCTCAATAGTTCCCCGGAAGTTAGCTTGCCGCTAACTTTCGGGGAACTATTGAGAGGATCTGCGGCTAGCAGTCTATGGTTGCAGCATAATAGACCGTTCGTGATGGACTTTTGAAGGTAAGAAGACGTTTAAAGATTTATATTGCGGATATTATCAGAACATCTGAATCAAATTAACTACACATGTGTAGGGGTGTAACGGTACACGTACCCGTACCGAAATTATTCGGTACGGGCCCTTCGGTTCGGTACACGTGTGTACCGAAGTGTACCGAACGAATATAACGTTAAACGTAAACAATTGAGAACGTGAACAACTTCGTGGAAGTAATCTCAGGTGCTGCGTCGCAGCATTCAGAGAAATTTCCTCACATTGGGCTCATCGCGTCATAGAGCGAGCAAGTCATTTCATTGGACGAGAGGGCATGCTATGAGAGCTGGTCAGAGGGATGCGTTCAAATTTAGTCAGTAATTTGAGGAACTGTCGAAAATTAATGGCGAACGCAGATAAAGTTGAGCTCGAAAATCCTCCAGCATAATTGAAGTCTCCGGTTTGGGAACATTTTGGTTTCGCAGTTATGTACAAGGATGACGGACAAAGACAGGTGGACCGAACCAAAGCTGTTTGTCGGCATTGTTCAACTAACATTGGTTACGCGGCTGGCAATACATCAAACTTGCACACTCTTGAAAAGGCATCACCCGAACGTGAATATCACCGGTACCAAAAGAAAAAAGACTGAAGTGCAAACCCAACTCCCGCTAGCATTTGAGCCTCCACCACTCGCAGAAAGTTCAGACCGAGCCAAAGCTATTACAAACGCCAAATATCCTTATGTTGCCATGTTAGCAAAGCGCTACCTGGCTGTATCTGCTACCTCTGTCCCTAGCGAGAGGGTGTGTTCTCCACAGCAGGATACATTGTTAGTGCCAGCAGATCTGCCCTTTCGGCAAGCAATGTGGACAAGTTCATCTTTCTTTAAACAACATGAAAATACAATGACAAGCAAGTCCTAATGTCAAACTGGCTGCTTAGGTGCTAGTACAGTACAGTTCAAATACAGATAATTTCAGTTCATCGAAATGCTGCACCTTAATGTTAATTTGATTATATTTTGTATTTATTTGAGTGAATATTCATAGTTTAATAATAATTAAAAACCCAAAACTAATAGTTTATGTTTTGTGAGTACTAGTACAGTAAAGTTCAAATACAGATTATTTCAGTTCATCGAAATGCTGTACCTTAATGTTTATTTTATTATATTTTGTATTTATTTGAGTGAATACATTATTCACAGTTTAATAATAATAAAAATATATATATATATATATATGTTTCGTTTTGTGAAAAAAAATTCTGCTGTACCGAAAACGTACCGAACCGAGACCAAAAAACCGAGGTACGTACCGAACCGAAATGTTTGTGAACCGTTACACCCCTACACATGTGTATTAAAGGATGTTAGTGGATTATCCCTTCAATCAGTGTATTTAACGTTTACAGATAACAGATTAGGCTAGGATACCAGATAAAGTTAGCAACACACGTTAACCACGAACAGCCTATTAATCCGTTCTCCTAATGTTATTTCCTCCAACGTTGTGGAATTAGAGAAAAGGGGCTTCTTAACGTGCTTTTATCCCGGGTGGAGGGAGTTACATTTTAGTTAAATATAACATTGGGGCGTGTGATTGTAGTGGGTGGAGGTGGTGAAATGAGGATATCCATCTTGGAGTTCAAGCTAGTATAATATAGTTAACGTTACACAATAATAAGGAAGAGAGCTATTTTTGTGATACATCGCTATTGATATGGATTTAGAGTGCATATTTGAGACTTCTAAACAGTAAACAAAAACATAACTTATGGGTGAGTGTTTTTAGCAGAGTCATATTATGTCTTTGTGATTCTGTTGATTATTACCCGTCTGTATTATGTTGCAGTTCAGCTGATTCTGGATTGATGGCAAAGGGAGAAGGACTTAAGTGAGAGTGAAAACACATGGTACGTTTAAAATAGGTCAGCAATTTCCCATCCTCTGGTTGCTAGATGTATCTAACCCTTTCTCCTGTCTCCCTCTTTCAGCACAAGAACCCCAGGGGGATTCAATGGAGCCTGAAGAACTGCAATGAGACCCTCACCCTGCACCTGAGTCTCAACTCCCAGAGCTTTGCAAGCCTCTCCCTGTTCCTTATTTTTATTAAACAGACGTTAAGCTTGAAAAATATGATTACCTCACATATTTTGTTGCTGTTGTTGTCTTTTGTGATAGTTAAATTGCTCCTGCTGACTTGAGCCAGACATTCTTTCCTCCTCTCTGTGTCAGTGGGGAAACCTTACATTTGTACTCCTTTCTCTGAGCGCTTGGAGCATCCCCAGGCAGCACAGCAAACTATGGGGGAGACTATATGCCAGGACAACATGGAGGAAAAGGCACAGACAAACTGCATGCATGCTATTCAATGTTTATTGAATTCCATTTATTTACTGTCAGTTGACAATCATTGATAGGCACCTGTCGGTCTCCTGTCCTTTCAGAAAGTCATTGAGACATTACTCATTTAGATTACGTATGTCCTCAATTACCAGGGGATTACTGAAACCACCATGAATTAAAGAAATTGTAGAAATGAATCTAATCTGAATTTTGAAACCTTCCTTCCCTCCCTCTAAATATATCAAACATTAGGAAGTGATGCTCCTGACTACCATTCAAGTTTAAGAAGATAATATTTGTTTTAAACAATTCAAAGCAATAAACAACAGCAACAGGCTCTTTAACCAAGGCAACGTTAGCCTAACATGTATGTTAACAGGTAAGATAGCTGTTAACACACTATGTATATTTTCTGCTATTTTATTTCTATTTGAGATGTTTACATTTTCGATTGTTTAATTCTAGTCTTTTAACTGTCTTATGTACAATGCCTTGTCTTTTGCTGCTGCAAAGCAAACATTTCCCAAATTGGTATCAATAAAGTAGCCTACTTCTTATTTTATCTTAATCCTGAAATATTAGCAAATTTAACTTTTTCAAATATTGATGTAACTACATACACATCGATATGTTGTATACATATTGCAAATCAAAACCTTTATTCACTACTTATTACCAAAAATCGTAGTTCTATCTCCGGTAATCATGCATTCAAATTTCCCACCACGAACTTCCGGGGAACTATTGAGTCTCCCTGAACCACGTGCCGATCAAGCATTTTGGTCTCCGCTGTCGTAACTCTCTCTCTATATGGCGCTGGTGTAAAGTACTAAGTAGTGGACTTAAGTACAATTTGAGGGATTTATAGTATTTTCCATTTTATGCCTACTTAGAACTCTACTCCACTACAATTCAGAGGGAAATCATGTATTTTTTACTCCACTACATTTATTTACCTTAGTTACTTTGCAAATTTGGATTAATGATGTGAAATATAATCAACACTTAAATAAGACTTTAATTACACCTTTTCACTTTAGTATGTAAAGTCATTCCAATAGGTTCCTCCTTAAAACCTCTTAAGCCCCACGGACCCGTATCCGGGCCCGAAATCGCATAATTTGCAGGAAACAACGTCTAAGGAACCTTCATATTTAATAAACTATGAATGTTTTATATCCATATAACGGAAACAACTCATTTAACTGATCTTTTTCATTTTATTTATTTTTAAACTCAAAATGTTAACAGTGACCCTCTCAATTAGCCCCGAGCGAAAAATGCTAACCTATTACTGCACCGAAAATCACTCCTAGCACCCTTATTACTTATCCTAGCTGCACATCCAACAAATCGTTTATGATCGTAAGGAGACACAGCATCTATGGGTACCCACCTCAACACTCAAAGATTACAAATTTGAGGACCTACATCAAAACATGTGGCGCTAGGTAGCCCAAAACGCTAACATGGCTTACCTTGGTCTTTGTCTGGTCAAAACTGGTCTTCAATGGCATTAAAACGATAAAAACGATGGTGTAGTTAATCCATAGGTTAATCCAATGTGTCTGTGTCCCCTTTGAAATGTTCTGATAATCCATAAGCAATAAAAACTGCTTTTCCGTTTCAAGATATCAGAGAAGGGATATTCCTAGCTCTGCAACAATATTGCATACGCAGAGACGCCAGCTTTTTTAACATGAGAGTCTATGGGACGATTTCCCTTCGATTCTATTGGCTCTGACGGTCAGGAAGAGATGTCACATGTCAAAATCGAGGAAGGGGGGCCAAAGATATGGAAAATCCACCCAAATGGCCCCAGAAGAGGTTTTTTTTGCTAAATCTGTCTAAAAAGGTAAAATGTCACTTGTTTTGCATCAATCTTGATACAGGGCACTTATTATCTGTTGTACTTTGGATTCCTAAAGCTTTTAGTCTACTAACCCATCATCCAAGGTTAGTTTTCACTATAAGAATATAATATTTTTTGGACGGACACTATAATTTACAGTTGTTTACCATGTTCAATCTGAATTTTCTTTAAAAGAAAAAACATCTATATTGATTCTGACTTTTCTACATCCAACTCACAGGTTTATCATTATTTTGAGAAAAAATATTATTAATTGAACCCTTTTAGAAGGGAAGATATGGTCATTTGTTCTGGGAATGTCATTTTCTAGCCTGAAACCTGAAAAACAGGCTTTGGGCCTATTAACACATTAATGCATCAATAATTATAATCAAAACATAATTTGTATTATTCTGAAATGGGCCAATTTGCATAAGAACTTTGCTTTTGGTACTTTAAGTATATTTTAATGCTTATACTTTTCTACTCTTACTTGAGTAACATTTTGAAAGCAAGACATTCACTTATAACAGAGTATTCCTACATTCTGGAACTACTTTGACTTAAATGTGTGGTAGGTAATTTTGGAGAAACCAGCTCGAGTGCGCTAGAATTTGAAAATACACAGCTGGAAAAAATCTGCCACTTCCTTACAGAGCCCCTCCTCCAATACACACGAATGCGCACATGACCAATGAGGGCACGAGATAAGTTTGTGCACAGATGGAAAGTTGACAGGCAGGTAGGCCATCCAGTTATTTTAGCCGGGCCGGCTAAAATGATTGGTCGTGCTTTTTTACAGTACCACGGCTTCCACAGATGACATTTTTGTATGGATTTTTTGTCAAAGCACTTAAGATATTCATTGCTATCGGGATGTTAAGAGCATTCCATGGAATATAACAACAAGTGCATCTCGAGCCGGTTTCTAAAACTTACCTACCCCACCTTTAATGAATCAATAATTATAATCAAAACACATCATTTATATTATTCTGAAAAGGACCAATCTGCAGAATAATTACTTGTCACTTTAAGTATATTTTGATGCTTATACTTTTCTACTCTTACTTGAGTAACATTTAGAAAGCAAGACATTTACTTATAACAGAGTATTCCTACATACTACTAAGTATGTGAAATATCATTAACATCCTTACAAAAACACTCTCTGCTTTGCAATGTCATGTGTAATAATAATACCGTGCAATAATAACATCATATATGCCAAAGGTATTATTATTATGTTTATTGTACAGAATATTTTGTAACTCTGGCACAAGAAGTTCCTTCGGGGTAAGTAAAGTCTTATCTTTTCTTTCTTATGAAACACTCATTCTTACATGAGTGTATAGCTCCGCAGCACGCACGCACGCACGCACACGCACACGCACCACACGCACACACACACACACACACACACACACACACACACACACACACACACACACACACACACACACACACACACACACACACACACACACACACACACACACACACACACACACACACACTCTCGTTCATGTGGTACCAGGTGTGACAGCCATGTTTATTCTGCCTTCTAGATGGATCCGTGGCGTTCCTAAATTGAATCACACCCAGGCTAACGGGTGGATGCAGCTGGATGCTGGCAGACACATCTTGTACGTTCATGGACAAGATGTGTTTCGGTACACAAAGAGCAGGTTGGAAGTGCATGACAGAGCAGAACAGCAGCTACTCTCCCTCTGTCTCCCCCTCTCTCGCTGTTATTAGCTCTCTGTTCTTCGGTAGACAAGCTGTTCCCTCAGTAATCACAATCAATCCGACCCGCTGAGAGCAGGCCCCAAATCCAGCTGTTCTCTCTCACAGGATTTCTGTATTTCACTTGTTCTCTCCATTTATTTTGTATGCTATTTCAGTCTGCTTTCATTTCAGGAAAGAGAGCCAGGGAGAAAGCCTCCTGTCTTTTTGTTTCCTACCTTTCTATCAGTCTCTTCTACCTTTCTTATAGTCTCTCTTGCCTTTCTTTGAGTCTTTCTTGCCTATATTGTAGTCCTTCTTTACTTTCTTTGATTGTTTCTCACCTATATTTTAATCCTTCTCTACTTTCTTTTAGTCCTTTTTTCCCTTCCCTAAGTTTTTCTCACCTTTTTGGATAGATAGATAGATAGATAGATGGATGGATGGATGGATAGATAGATAGATAGATAGATAGATGGATGGATGGATGGATGGATGATGGATGGATGGATGGATGGATGGATGGATAGATAGATAGATAGATAGATAGATAGATAGATAGATAGATAGATAGATAGATAGATAGATAGATAGATAGATAGATAGATAGATAGATGGATGATGGATAGATAGATCAGTTGGAGTCATGGGAGCAGAATAAAGAGATTAATAATGCAGAATGATTATGCTCCACAGGTGGCTGATGATAAAAATATCTCCAGCGCAGGGAGAAGGGAGGGAGGGTGAGGAACAAGTGGAGAGAGGAAATTTGGGCTTGGTACGGCGGGTCGAGGGGGGTCTGAGGAGGAGGGGGGTGGAGAAAAAAAATGGGATTTGATGAATAGGTGGAGACAGCAGGTTAGACTGAGAAAATAGGATTCCTGAGACTGAGAGAGAAAGGATTCTGACGCTGAGAAATAATGTGTCTGTGTGCTGATCTGCTCACCTCCAGCTCTCATCATGACTCATTAAGAGGTGTCACACACATTCATTCTGCATTTTTGACCGTGCACACACACATCTTTTGAGAATTGATTCAGAATCTAAGCAGATAAGAATCCTGACTTTTGAATAAAATAGTTTTTTTTTTTTACGATTGCTTCGTACGTCCGGCTAACCACATTACTACAGTATTAACGCAGCATTACTTCCAAGGCCAGGGGCATGTTGTGTTATATCATGAATGTAGCTATCAAGTGAATGTTTCATAACCCTGTATAGAGTACTAATTTAAAAAAAAAGAGTTATATGAGAACATGAAAACGTCAGCTGCAGAGACAGTACCATTAGCCGTATTTGCCAGTTAGCTACAGCTGCTATGATGTGCGTATGGGGCTGAAATACATTTTTGTAAAGGCCGAACGCTGGTATTGTAACTTTTGTGTCACTAATGAGATGCCATTGGGCCACAAAGCCTTGTGGACTTACATTGGTAAAGTCACATCTGTCAAACAGCATTTTTATGATATAAGGTTAATTGACTTTGCAGTACAAAAACCACTATATCATTAAAGCCACTATTTCAATCAGTAGCTGAAGTTAGAGGCATGGATTGGATTGAGAACCGGCTGTAACGTAGTGGCTTGGAGGCGGAGTTTAATGAGATTGTGATTCACATGCTCTTTGGCTCCATGGATGCAGAAGATTGCAGTAAAATCTATAAAACAATCCAGATATTCTTGTTCTCAAGAGTCAAGGAATTTGTGCTTCATGCGCCAGTGTGCGACTTCAATAGGAATGATTGGGGCCTTCCCTCCAACTCTTTATCCATTTATCTTCATACATTCATGTTAAAATCAGTTAACAACAGTTTAATTTTCAAATGGTCAATAGTCGCCAGCTCTAATGAAAAGCCTGCCCATAGTTTAGGAAATGGGTAAGAATTTCAAATGGTAAATCCTCCACCATTATTACTGTCAATCGCAATATGTGACCAGAACAGCTCATTTAAACCATGTGCACACCAAACTGCTACATTAGGAATAACCATGCCAACAGATGCATCTGCATGTACTTTTACACACACACATCCAGATACACACACATAGAACACATGGATTTATTTACCTGGTCCCAGGGGCTGAGTATCCCTCCTGAGAACATGAACAGGTAACCCATGGTGACCAGACATGCCCATATAAGTATAGAGAAGAGGCGGAGCATCCGCTTGAAGACCGACTCGATGCAGACGAGGATGAAGATGGACAGGAAGAGGAAGAGCGCAGCGGGCACCGTGATCAAGAACGTCAGGTGGTCCTCTGTTTTCTGGAGAGAGAGAAACAGAGAAGCAGAGACAGTTTCAGGTTTGGAGTTTAACAAATTCATAACCTATAAACACACTTATAGAATATACTTACCTGTTAACACATTCAGAAATTCCAACAAATGAATATAATTTGTAATAATGAACAAGTGAAGACAATAAAAAAAATATAAACTGCCTTTTTTTCGTAAAATATTTTGTTTTGAGGACATTTTGGATTTGCTCTGCTAAGATTTTCTTTTAAACATCTAATGGATATATTTCTTCAAATTTGTCTTTGTCTATTTTTATGGAAGATATTTAAATAGTCAAAGTAATTTTCCTTCTTTTTTCAGTTAATTTGTTACCTTTATAATGAGGCCTATCGGGTGGATTGAGCTGCACCACTTGTGCAATAAGAGGCCACTCGTTTGTTTCATGATTTTTTCCAAACTCAGTTGTACACACAACCTTATACAACCTGAAGACTTGATGACTGTAGTGTTATGTAGTCTTCATTTGGGTGTTCACAGCTACATTTTGAAAATGTAGCGCACCATAACGAATCAATGAATCTATGACTTAAACCGTAAATCCCCAATAACAAAATGTGGCTATAGTGAAAATGCTGAGTTGCCTTTGGAAAACCAATAGCCGAAGTGGCTTGTAGGCAAAAAAAGGTTTATGTTAAGCACTGATTTACCTGCTGCAATGCATAAAACCAAACCAATAACCGATCAGGAGTTAACCAAAAAATATCCTTTAACCTTAAACCTAAATATCAAGATACAAATTAACACAAAATGGACGCCACTATAGTCAAATTCTCCCTTACTTTTGTGTCCTATTGAGGACATTCAGTCCTTGGATAGATGTATAACATGAAACACACACACACACACACACACACACACACACACACACACACACACACACACACACACACACACACACACACACACACACACACACACACACACACACACACACACCACACACACACACACACACACACACACACACACACACACACACACACACACACACACACACACACACACACACACACACACACACACACACACACACTAACAGATGAACAGACGACACACAGTTCGGCGCAGACAGACAGACAGTATGAGCCCAGAGAATGTGCTACAGCATCACTTCTGCACTCACACTGTCAGCATTTAAAGCTGTCAACACACACTCACACACTCATACACAGCATCTCTATCTCTGTGACTCCGACTAGACCTCCATCATCCAACTGCCGACCCTGTCTCCGAAAAATCCTGTATCCACTTTCCGAAAAAGTAGTTCCTCCTTGTCACAGTTTTAAGCTGCCCTATAACGCCTCCCTTTCCTGTAGTGTGTTATATAGGTTGTAGGGCATGTTAATGGTCTGCAAAGGCTACAATCCCATGGTACCCTCCAGGTGGAGTTTCTCTCAAAACACACTCCCCCCCTGCATGCAACGCCTCCTTTGTTTACTTCAGTAACATTGTGACATGTGACACTATGTAACACTCGCACTTCTTTTGGCTAGCGCTCCAACACATTGGACTGGGCTCTGGTTTCAGACAGAGGGTGAAATGAGGTGCTGCAGCACAGGCAGTATGAGAAAAATAAAGAGCTTTTTGAACATTAAAGCATGGAGACATGTCCCAGTAGAGACACACAATACAAATATGGAATCTAAAAAGGAGCATAATAGGTCCCCTTTCAAATATCATGGTTATGGTTTAAATAAGTATGTGTTTTGGACAACACGAGTTATGAAACGTAATTCTGCAGAATAAAACGACACTGGGAAAAGCGCAGTTTATTCTTGTTGCAAAAATGATGAAAAGTCTGTGCAGTTATCCAGATAAAATAAAGTAAGCAAGACATTTCATGTGTTCAATTATTCATGTGAACATGGGGGGAGTGAAACACCTTTCAGGTCCCTTTAATGTCTTCCTCTCTCGCACTTTCATCCTCTGACCTGTCCCTGTCCTCTGAATGTCCGTGTCCTACAGATAATTATACATTGAGTGGCCAAAGTACCTCTCCTGATTCTGACTAGAAAACCCTCTATATCAAAAAATCCCATTCACACAAACACGTAACTCCACAAACATGCACACACAAATGTGTCAAGGGGGCGATAATAAAGTACTCTATTGGTCTGTTGCCCTCTTCAGACAAATCACCACCACCTGCTCCAAGAGAGCACTGAGAGCTTCTACAACTAAACCCACTCTCAAAGACTTGATCCGTCCACACACCCACGTAAACCATTTTTAACTCATTCCAAAAGTCATGATTGCACGGACGGGTTCGGCTTCTGTAAATGATAAATCAGCAAGCCACCCCATCATCAAATATCACCACATCTGCATCAAAATGAACATCAATGTGGGCGCAGACATGTGTGTGACTCGCTCAACACGCAATTCATAGGGCAGCGAACAAAAACTATGTCACCGACTTGAAGAGCACCTATTATGCAAAATCCACTTCTCCATGTCTCTTCTACAACAACATGTGTCCCCTCTTCTCCATGTCTCTTCTACAACAACATGTGTCCCCTCTTCTCCATGTCTCTTCTACAACAACATGTGTCCCCTCTTCTCCATATCTCTTCTACAACAACATGTGTCCCCTCTTCTCCATGTCTCTTCTACAACAACATGTGTCCCCTCTTCTCCATGTCTCTTCTACAACAACATGTGTCCCCTCTTCTCCATATCTCTTCTACAACAACATGTGTCCCCTCTTCTCCATGTCTCTTCTACAACAACATGTGTCCCCTCTTCTCCATGTCTCTTCTACAACAACATGTGTCCCCTCTTCTCCATGTCTCTTCTACAACAACATGTGTCCCCTCTTCTCCATGTCTCTTCTACAACAACATGTGTCCCCTCTTCTCCATATCTCTTCTACAACAACATGTGTCCCCTCTTCTCCATGTCTCTTCTACAACAACATGTGTCCCCTCTTCTCCATGTCTCTTCTACAACAACATGTGTCCCCTCTTCTCCATATCTCTTCTACAACAACATGTGTCCCCTCTTCTCCATGTCTCTCCTACAACAACATGTGTCCCCTCTTCTCCATGTCTCTTCTACAACAACATGTGTCCCCTCTTCTCCATATCTCTTCTACAACAACATGTGTCCCCTCTTCTCCATATCTCTTCTACAACAACATGTGTCCCCTCTTCTCCATGTCTCTTCTACAACAACATGTGTCCCCTCTTCTCCATATCTCTTCTACAACAACATGTGTCCCCTCTTCTCCATGTCTCTTCTACAACAACATGTGTCCCCTCTTCTCCATGTCTCTTCTACAACAACATGTGTCCCCTCTTCTTCATGTCTCTTCTACAACAACATGTGTCCCCTCTTCTCCATATCTCTTCTACAACAACATGTGTCCCCTCTTCTCCATATCTCTTCTACAACAACATGTGTCCCCTCTTCTCCATATCTCTTCTACAACAACATGTATCCCCTCTTCTTCATGTCTCTCTACATCAACATGTGTCCCCTCTTCTCCATATCTCTTCTACAACAACATGTGTCCCCTCTTCTCCATATCTCTTCTACAACAACATGTGTCCCCTCTTCTCCATATCTCTTCTACAACAACATGTGTCCCCTCTTCTTCATGTCTCTTCTACAACAACATGTGTCCCCTCTTCTCCATATCTCTTCTACAACAACATGTGTCCCCTCTTCTCCATATCTCTTCTACAACAACATGTGTCCCCTCTTCTTCATGTCTCTCTACATCAACATGTGTCCCCTCTTCTTCATGTCTCTTCTACATCAACATGTGTCCCCTCTTCTTCATGTCTCTCTACATCAACATGTGTCCCCTCTTCTCCATATCTCTTCTACAACAACATGTGTCCCCTCTTCTTCATGTCTCTCTACATCAACATGTGTCCCCTCTTCTTCATGTCTCTTCTACATCAACATGTGTCCCCTCTTCTTCATGTCTCTCTACAACAACATGTGTCCCCTCTTCTTCATGTCTCTTCTACAACAACATGTGTCCCCTCTTCTTCATGTCTCTTCTACAACAACATGTGTCCCCTCTTCTCCATATCTCTTCTACATCAACATGTATCCCCTCTTCTCCATGTCTCTTCTACATCAACATGTGTCCCCTCTTCTCCATATCTCTTCTACAACAACATGTGTCCCCTCTTCTCCATATCTCTTCTACAACAACATGTGTCCCCTCTTCTCCATATCTCTTCTACAACAACATGTGTCCCCTCTTCTTCATGTCTCTTCTACAACAACATGTGTCCCCTCTTCTCCATATCTCTTCTACAACAACATGTGTCCCCTCTTCTTCATGTCTCTCTACATCAACATGTGTCCCCTCTTCTCCATATCTCTTCTACAACAACATGTGTCCCCTCTTCTTCATGTCTCTCTACATCAACATGTGTCCCCTCTTCTTCATGTCTCTTCTACATCAACATGTGTCCCCTCTTCTTCATGTCTCTCTACATCAACATGTGTCCCCTCTTCTTCATGTCTCTCTACATCAACATGTGTCCCCTCTTCTCCATATCTCTTCTACAACAACATGTGTCCCCTCTTCTCCATGTCTCTTCTACATCAACATGTGTCCCCTCTTCTTCATGTCTCTCTACATCAACATGTGTCCCCTCTTCTCCATATCTCTTCTACAACAACATGTGTCCCCTCTTCTCCATGTCTCTTCTACATCAACATGTGTCCCCTCTTCTTCATGTCTCTTCTACAACAACATGTGTCCCCTCTTCTCCATGTCTCTTCTACAACAACATGTGTCCCCTCTTCTCCATATCTCTTCTACAACAACATGTGTCGCCTCTTCTCCATGTCTCTTCTACAACAACATGTGTCCCCTCTTCTCCATGTCTCTTCTACAACAACATGTGTCCCCTCTTCTCCATATCTCTTCTACAACAACATGTGTCCCCTCTTCTCCATGTCTCTTCTACAACAACATGTGTCCCCTCTTCTCCATGTCTCTTCTACAACAACATGTGTCCCCTCTTCTCCATATCTCTTCTACAACAACATGTGTCCCCTCTTCTCCATATCTCTTCTACAACAACATGTGTCCCCTCTTCTCCATGTCTCTTCTACAACAACATGTGTCCCCTCTTCTCCATATCTCTTCTACAACAACATGTGTCCCCTCTTCTCCATATCTCTTCTACAACAACATGTGTCCCCTCTTCTCCATGTCTCTTCTACAACAACATGTGTCCCCTCTTCTCCATGTCTCTTCTACAACAACATGTGTCCCCTCTTCTTCATGTCTCTTCTACAACAACATGTGTCCCCTCTTCTTCATGTCTCTTCTACAACAACATGTGTCCCCTCTTCTCCATATCTCTTCTACAACAACATGTGTCCCCTCTTCTTCATGTCTCTCTACATCAACATGTGTCCCCTCTTCTCCATATCTCTTCTACAACAACATGTGTCCCCTCTTCTCCATATCTCTTCTACAACAACATGTGTCCCCTCTTCTCCATATCTCTTCTACAACAACATGTGTCCCCTCTTCTTCATGTCTCTTCTACAACAACATGTGTCCCCTCTTCTCCATATCTCTTCTACAACAACATGTGTCCCCTCTTCTTCATGTCTCTTCTACATCAACATGTGTCCCCTCTTCTCCATATCTCTTCTACAACAACATGTGTCCCCTCTTCTTCATGTCTCTCTACATCAACATGTGTCCCCTCTTCTTCATGTCTCTTCTACATCAACATGTGTCCCCTCTTCTTCATGTCTCTCTACATCAACATGTGTCCCCTCTTCTTCATGTCTCTTCTACATCAACATGTGTCCCCTCTTCTCCATATCTCTTCTACAACAACATGTGTCCCCTCTTCTCCATGTCTCTTCTACATCAACATGTGTCCCCTCTTCTTCATGTCTCTCTACATCAACATGTGTCCCCTCTTCTCCATATCTCTTCTACAACAACATGTGTCCCCTCTTCTTCATGTCTCTCTATATCAACATGTGTCCCCTCTTCTCCATATCTCTTCTACAACAACATGTGTCCCCTCTTCTTCATGTCTTTTCTACATCAACATGTGTCCCCATCTCCTCCATAGCTCTTCTACATCAACATGTGTCCCCTCTTCTCCATATCTCTTCTACATCAACATGTGTCCCCTCTTCTCCATGTCTCTCTACATCAACATGTGTCCCCTCTTCTTCATGTCTCTCCACATCAACATGTGTCCCCTCTTCTTCATGTCTCTTCTACATCAACATGTGTCCCCTCTTCTCCATATCTCTTCTACAACAACATGTGTCCCCTCTTCTACATCAACATGTGTCCCCTCTTCTCCATGTCTCTCTACATCAACATGTGTCCCCTCTTCTTCATGTCTCTCCACATCAACATGTGTCCCCTCTTCTTCATGTCTCTTCTACATCAACATGTGTCCCCTCTTCTCCATGTCTCTCTACATCAACATGTGTCCCCTCTTCTTCATGTCTCTCTACATCAACATGTGTCCCCTCTTCTTCATGTCTCTTCTACATCAACATGTGTCCCCTCTTCTTCATGTCTCTTCTACATAAACATGTGTCCCCTCTGCGTTAAGAGATTCTGAAAGTTCCAGGAAAAAAGATTCTCTCTCTTTTTGTCCTGATCCATTTATATAAAAACCTGTCTGAAAATGAGCTGATCAGATTTTGGCCACTTTATGATGTCATAACGATGTGTTGGCTTGTGTAACCATTAGCCAATCAGCAACCAAGGTAACACCCCCACCTGATCACCTGAAACAGAAATGTGTGTGATTCGCTAAACAAACAATTCTCCGGGGCAGCAAACTGAAAATATGTCACAGACTTAAATATTTGTGGCGGATTTGACAGTTTCAGAAGCTTTCTGACCTGAGCTAATTTGGGAAGAGATCTTTTTGCTGTGTGTTGGTGCAGCAGCATGATGAAGCAGAGGTAGTGTGTGAGTCAGGCTCTGGCGAAGGGATCCCGTGGGATATGACTGCTGACGCCAAGCCAGCTATACAGTCAGCCCGGAGTGCACGTTGAATCCAAATGAGGATGTGAGCAAAGACTGCAAACACCGGAGGGATACCTGAGTGGACTTTATGACAAAACCCACCCTAGCTGTATGCTCACACATAACCACTCTCAACAATTCACTGCACTCTGCACATTTGTGATTGTTGGCAATCTAATCCTGTTAAAACCCTTTTGAAAGCTTTAAAAGCCATTTCCCTCGACATAGCGTAGAGGCAGGGTGTTGTGCCCGCTATAATACTCCATTGTCATCCAGAACAATTATTTCCCTTTTAGCCCAGTCTGGCTTATCCAGCTATTATACTGGGAGGAAAAACGGGAGACACAGCAGCGGCAGAGAAATGCAGGAATCTAATTATTCAGCAGTGAAATGAGAAAAACACACCAAATACATTATCAGAGAAAGAGAGGGGGAGAGGTGGCACAGAAGCTTGTGTTCAAATCATGGTACTGTAAGCATTTTACATGTTTTGGTGCCTTATTAATATTCATCCTGCTTGAAGATGCAGCAGCACTCGTGGCAGATTTCTTCTTCACTCTGCCTTCAGCTTGGTCATCAATAATCAACACACCTTTACTTGAGTGCTACATTTGCAGGAGGAACATTAACATATACCTTTGCTAAAACAGGTCAGAGCATCGAGCCTTGACCCAAAATATTATGATATAAATTAAAGGGGCCCTTTTATGCTAATGTTCAGGTTCATACTTGTATTTTGTGCCTCTACTGTGTCATCATGTTTCCATGCTTTAAAGGTAGGTAAGAATGGAGAAACCAGCTCAAGTGCGCTCGAATTTGAAAGTACACAGCCGAAACAAATCTGCCCCTTCCTTCAGACTTCCTCACAGAGCCCCTCCTCCAACACACCAACGCACACATGACCAATGAGGGCACGAGATAAGTTTGTGCACAGATGGAAGGCTGACAGGCAGGTAGGCCATCCAGTTATTTTAGCCGGGCCGGCTCAGATGATTGGTCGTGCTTTTTACAGTACTACGGCTTCCACAGATGACATTTTTAATGTATTTATTGTCAAAGCATTTAATATATTCATTGCGATCGGGATGTTGAGAGCATTCCATGGAATATAACAAAAAGTGTTTCTGAAGTGAATGACCTACTTTAATGTTAATAAAGCTCTCATACTGCCTGTGCTGCAGCACCTCTTTTCACCCTCTGTCTGAAACCAGAGCCCAGTTTGCTCTGATTGGTTAGCTGGCCAGCTCTGTTGTGATTGGTCAACCGCTCAGAGATGTCCCGCTCCTTAGCCTATCATGTACAATGTGTTAGAGCGCTAGCCAATAGAAGCGCAAGTGTTAGGTAGTGATGTCACTATGTCGTGGAAAGTAAACAAAGGAGTCCAATGCAGGGAACTTTAGGATTTTAGCCTTTGCAGACCATTTACATGCACAAAAAAACTATATGACAGTAGAGTATAGGGAATACCCCAAAAAGCATAATAGGGCCTCTTTACTAAAACCAGTTAGAAGCTATTCTCAAGTCCTGATTACTTATATAAAAGGTAAAATGTGATACCACTCTCAATGCTTAAAATATAATCAACTTCAAAGGTGAGTTAATTCTGGCGGATCTACACACCAACACATTTCATTGTGTAATATTTCAGACGTATTCTGATGTTTTTCTGCTGAGAGAGATCTTGAGGTTTTGTTTATTGTGAACTTACATCTCTTCACCTCAGCACCCAGGGGAGGAACGCAGTGAAGAAATAGAGATTTCATAATCCATGTCAGAGGGCACAGCCGTGGGAAGACACTGCTGCATCAAATCAGGTGAAACACAGATATAAGACCGCATATTCCCACCAGACAATCATAAGGAACATACAGGATAAGGCCATGAGAAAAGGATGATGGCACTCAGGAAATGTGTAACTCAGGAAGTGTGGATTCATTAATATTAGGAATTTCGAAATTCTGAAGGCTTTTACGCCAAAACAGCACTTGATAATCAAAGAAATGTAGTATTTCTTATATTTAAAATCACAATTACATTGCATTATAATATCTTGCAAATATAAGGGGCAATTCGTCTTTTATTAACCTCTATTTATCTGTCATTGGAAGTTGGTATTAGCCTGTAAAGAAATGGCATGTCTTCTGTTGCTTTAGTGGTGCTTTCTATGAGAAAATAACATTTATAAGGTTAACATATCATAAGGTTTGGGTGTTCACCAGGCAAGCAAAGATCTGTCACGGTTTGCATCATAGGAAGTGCAGGTCTCCCTTGAAAAAGAGATCATTGATCTCAATGGGATTTTATCTGGATAAATAAAGGTTTTGAATTGAATTGAAAAGTGTAGTATTTAGTCTCAAACTGTATCTACTCTATGGACTAAAAAGGCATAATATCTCAGCCTCTGTTGCTCCATTGTTTTACTGAAAAGTCTTTGTTTATTTGGTCAATTGTGAGATCCTGGAAGTTTGATACTAAACCGATGGATACTCCTTTAATTTGAATGTATTTTCTGTAAAAATAACACACTAGCATGATATGTATGGGAGAGTACAACACATATTATCAATAAGGAAAATGGCTGGAATTAAATGTGAACAATTTGATTTAACTATAAACTGATGTAATGAGAAATTAACAAAATATCTTCATTTCTTCAACATGTATTATTTTAAGTCTTGTGTTTGCGTGTAGAACATTAATGCTTTGTTGTATCGCGGCTCTGACCACACCTCGGTCGGTGATTCATTCACAGTCCTTTCTGATTGGTGATCCATCATCACAAAACACCCTGCTCTCACTGCCCTGCATCTATCAACCTGTCAACGAGATGGAGATAAATCATTGATTGCAGACTAATAATACAAAGATCAATCAAAAGACTAAAATGCAAAGCTTAATGTGGGTGTTGCAAATGGTAATAACGTAAAAAACATGAACAGAAATGACCATTGCAGTCAATAAAAGACATGTTTTTTGTCATGCGTAGATTTCCAATGTTCCATTACCAGATATGTTATTGATGTTGATTAAACTGTCACTGAGTTAGCATACTGCCATGTAAATGCCGGTTAAGTGCAGGCACAAACACACACTTATACACACCCCAATGAATACAACTTCAAGGCAACCAAAATAAAAAAAATTATTTTGGGGAAAAATGCAGATAAGCCCGAAAAGGAAATGAGAGACTTCCCTTAGAAACACACCCAAACAAGTCACAGTCACAAACATACATCAAAACGAACACCACACACACACACACACACACACACACACACACACACACACACACCACACACACACACACACACACACACACCCACACACACACACACACACACACACACACACACCACACACACACACACACACACACACACACACACACCCACACACACACACACACCACACACACACCACACCACACACACACACACAACACACACACCCACACACACCACACACACACACACACAATTAATATTGGATACATCTATGTCACTACACTCACTCACTCACACCAGCCCTGATATGTAGGGAGAGATAAAAGTTTGCAGTCATTTTGGGAGCATTAGCGCTGCTTTAGTTGACTTTCTGCCGGCTCACTGATAAAGTCAGAACAGTTGCAACAACATCTCTCCTCCCTCCCTTTCTCCCCCCCCCCCCCCCCCCCAGTTCAAACCCAACCCTCTATTTATTCCTGCCATTCTTCTTCGTAACAGTAATACATACACTCGCCTCACTGAACACACTCTCTAACTGCAGACAGGTCTGTCTTTTATCTGTAATAGGAACAAATTGGTAAGAAATAATTGTTGGTTTGTGAAATGATTAGAGGAGATTAGGATTGTAAAGCTGGGAAGACCCAGAAATAGAAAATGGAGAATAAGATGCCTGGTCGGGGCAATAAGATCTATTGATTTGTCTTAAATAGAAGTAAAGGAATCGATTTGGGTGGAGGTTTTCCTGGGAACGGCCCCAGTGTGGAGCTCAATTGAATGCAACAGGACTTTAGTGACAGAATCCAGCAAAGCCTGGTTTTAGAGGTGGTGTAACATTATCAGTCTCTACACAATGTATAAATATTACTCATGATTATTTAAGAGGCCCTATCATGCGTGTTGGGGTTTTTCCTTTCCTGTAAAGGTTTGTGTGCATGTAAATGTTCTGCAAAGGCTAAAATCCCCAGGTTCATATTAATATCATGTTATAAATACACGTACGATAATATTGTGTTTATCATCCAGCGCCTCTTAAAACTCACTTTCCATTAGTGTAATTATTATTTTTGTACAGTTACTAAGATTATTTTTCCATCACACTTGTTTTTCGAGTGTAAACAAAAGGACAAAATAGAAGTATAAAAAAAAAGATCAGGTTTTCGTAAACTATGATATTGTTATTATTGGCCGCAAATAATGGTGCAGTAACTATCTGGTATTGTGACAGCCCTTATTGCAGACTAAATAGAGTGGTGCAGGAATGAGTCCTAAAACCTTGAAATGACGGTTGTGGTAAGAATCCTGAAATAAGATCTGTGGTTAACACAACCTGAAGAGATCTTTAAGTTTTGTTCTACAAAAGAAATACAACAGTAAATACCCCACTTATAAATGTTTGTAGCTTCTATGTGTTATTAAAAAAGCGATTGCCAACAACTAACGTCAGCACGACAAACATTAGCCGCCTTTAGCAGGGGCGGTTCTAGGGGGGGCCAGGGGGGGCAGTGCCCCCTAACACTGACCTCTGACCCCCCTAACAATGAAACGTTTTTTTTTTGTTTTTTTTTTAATGTATATTTTCTGGTACTCGGTTCTGCCAAAACCGCAGGATTTTGTTGCTGTATTGTGAGATGTGCAGACACCCTTATGTAAAGTAGAGACGTAACTGTTCACTGCCTTTATTTTTAAAAAATATGGTGTTAGTGCAAACATTGCAGTATAACTTAAGCTGAAGCGAACAGTAATAACTATAAGATCTATCTGAAATAAATAAGTGTACTGAAACAAATACCAATAAACTGTATTGCATGTTTATTATGGCAGGGTCGGGCCTACAAAAACACTCATCATGCAACGCTCTATAATGCCCGGTTGAAGAGATTGCCTTTAGCATCAGGCGCTACAGAGAGAAGAACATAGGTCGTCCGAAAATAAAGCAGCAAACAATCAATCTGAAACAACATCACTGCAGTGAGTGGGATTCATTTGTATGGCTTTGTCATAAAAAACACAAAAGCAGGACTTGAGAAACAATAGCCTGTGTTTGAGTGTTTGAGTGTTTGTGTCCAAAAAACACTTTTCAGTTGACAAAAGCAACAACACCTACACAACTTCAAACTAAACTCTCATCCCGCTCTTCATCCACTCTGCAAACCCAGCGTTGCAATTTTAAAGTGTCGCTTTACAGCCTCTTCTGTTGTCACATATAAGCACATACACATATAATCACACACACACATGAACATTGGCCATTCAGTCTCGTGACGGTGCAATATAAAACGTATTCAGACACTTCAGCGATCCTAACAAGAGGGCTTCTATCGCATATTTAGCTTGAAGCCATGCAGAATCTGTTATGGTGCTTCAAAGGAAATGTGCAGTATTCCACAACATCAAACACTCTGACAATATTCTGACAAACCTTTTGTTTGCAGATTTAGTTTTTTGAGAAATATTTTCTTTAGGAAGAAGAAATGTAACTTTGGTCTTTGATTGCAATTGTGGTTAACATCTAACATGAAGAAGCACAACTGGGATTTGGAAAACAGGCCAAAATAAAATGATTAAGATCGCATATATATTCAAAACCATCCATATTTTCCTATTGTCTGCAGTTCTGTAGACGGTGTGCTTCTCTTTGGACTGCTGACCCATTTCATGATAAATACGCTTATGTCATTATCTTTTCAAGAGTTAGAGGAGAAGAATAATATCACAATTATGTGCATTCAGTAATACTAACCACGAACGTCAACAAGCGCTCTGGTCCCTCTGGTTTTAGTCTCCCGTTTCCGTTTAGTTTTGAGCTTCTTGCAGAGTTTTTTTATTTCAGCAGCGTTTAGTTTGTGCAGTGCTTTTAGTAAATGCTGCGCATGTGTTTTGACGTGGTGAAGATATTTCTTCCTTTGAATGTGTTTTGGGGCCGTTGTAGCATTTGCACCTGTCGGACACCGTAGAAACACAGTTGGCCTAAAAGTTGTCCAGCGCATAAAACACATAAATGGGTCAATTGTAATTTTTATACTTCAGGTTTTTGTGTTATTCGGTGTCTTTAGAGGCACTAAATAAACATGTTTCCATGTGTTTCCGGTCTGCATGCTAAGCTAATCATCGGTCCACTTCAGCGTCGTAATCGTAATGATTGAACAAACATGAGAGCGCTATCCATACTGTCTTTTCATACATCATTAAATCACTTGCATGCCTTTCTATGTGTTAAGTATATTGTAGGTAAAATAGCGTGGAGGACTTAAGGAAATGTAAGGTTTTCATAGCCTAGTTTATATTCTACCAGTTTAAATGTTTGAATTGAAAGTGAAAAAGTGAATTTCCCCAAAAAACAACTCTTTAAATAGCCTACCACAACATTTTAATAAATCACCAATTAAGCTGCCTTTTACTGTTGTTAAAATGTTGTGAAATGTACAACAGAAAACATTTCCTGTTTATTGATGCGATACACTGCATTATATTCAACACATATATATCAATATATCAAAGTACACTATACTGTATACTTACTATTATGTCAATCACAGAACTGTATTAGGTTAGTTGCAAGCCATATATTACATTAAATAAAAACAATACTAGGTTCACTTAATATTATTGATTTCACCTTATCTAATACAGTAATGTGAAATCTGTTGACTTAAAGGTCCCCTATTATACTGTTTTTCATCAATATATTATAGGTCTCAGATATATACAAACATGATCATTGCCGCATTACCATAATCCCCTCTGTTTCAGCCCCGTTTCAAAGTGCTGATTCTCTGCCTGTTACTTTAGATGAAAATAAGGAGCCCCTCCCCACGCCCCTCTGAGAGAGATTTAACTCAATGGTGCTCGAGGAGGAGATTCAGGTTGATAAGGGGGGGGGGGTTACCTTGGTTGGTGATTGGCTAATGGTTACACAAGCCAAACACATCGTTATGACATCATAAAGTGGCCAAAATCTGATCAGCTCATTTTCAGAACAGGTTTTTTATATAAATGGATCAGGACAACAAGTTAGCGAATCTTTTTTCCTGGAACTTTCAGAATCTCTTAACGCAGAGGGGACACATGTTGATGTAGAAGAGACATGAACAAGTGGATTTTGTATTACTAGGGGACCTTTAATACATTTAATTCAACATTTAGTTTTTTCAGTGGTCACTAACCCACGCCTCTAAGCACTTACCTATGCACACACACTGTTAAAACACACACACACACACACTGTTATCACACACACATACACTCACCAGTCCCGAAGCGAAGAACACGGCGAGCAGTGCGAGGCAGGTTTCCCATGACGATCAGCAGCAGGAACACGATGAGCGGGTGCTGCTGGCTCATCCTGTAGTAGGACTCGTACAGCCAGTCCTGTGGCTTCTCCCCCTCCACACACACCTCACCCTGGAACCCCGGGCCCCCCGTCCCCCCCCAGGCTCTCGGGCCCCTCGCCACCCTCGCCGCCATCGCTCTTCTCCAGCAGGTAGCGTCCGCGGGTCCACAGAGCCTCCTGCCACATGGGGAGCGTCCTCCAGGAGGATGGTTGCTGCTTTTTGTTTATTACTGACCAAAACACACAGTCCCACCACCTCCTAGTCCTGCTTTGTAAAAAGTTTGGTCACCTGTCAGGGATGGATGCAACGGCTGAGTGGAGGAGAGACAACTTTTAACCAGCATCCTCTGCCGCTCCTTCAGCTTGAGGTGACAAACTGAGTCAGGACAGTGTGAAACCAATCTCCCTCCTCTCTGAGGAAGGTGGTCAGACAGCGAAGGCGAGAGATGAGTTCCTCGTGCTTCTCCTTCTTGTTTATTTTTGGCCAGTCGGATAGAGAGCCTCTGCGCTGTAGCTCAGACCAGGCAACATGTTACTCTGCTGAGGTGCAGATGAGGAATGAGAGCTGAGGGGAGAGGGGAGAGATTGTGAATAACTGGGAGGGAGGAATGAGAGGAGAGAGGGTGTGTACTAATGTGTGTGTGTGGTGGGGGAGAGCTACTGGGTAAAAGTGTGTGTGCTGTACCTCCAACAATGTGAGAATGGTGATGTGTGAGATTGAGGAGACTCGAGATGGTGTTTGCAAGATACAGCAAAAGAAGAGATTGTTTACATAAGAGAGTTGGCAGAAGAGAAGAGATGAAGAAGAAGTGTGTGTGTTTGTCAGCATGTGTGTGAGTGTTGTAACAGCTGTGTAAAAAAGAAAAGAAAAGAGGAGCAGCAGAGTGAGGAGGGTAAGAGAATGAAATGCCATGCAGCAGCCGGCAACGAGATAAAAAGACGAGCAAGAGAAAACACAAGGAAAGGGGGAAGGACGGGGAGGAAGAGGAAGAAACAAAGTCAGGAAGGAAAGACCTCAGGAGACAGACAGAGAGTGGGAGGAAGAGAGATCCGCGCTTACAAGGAGGGGGAGGAGAGAGATCTGGTAATGAGTGAATTTGAGAGCGGCAGTAACTGTTGTGTCAGCGCTGGGAGTTAAATAGAATCTGACGAGCCAAATTCCCACTCCTCCTCCTCCTCCTCCTCCTCCTCCGACTTCTGTTCTGCACGACAGGTTCCATCTCGTCCATTTTGCCAAGCTACATGGGATGCTCCCTGAAGTGTGAAGACGGCCATGCCACTATATTCTGTCACGTGTGCTTTCAGCACGCTAACCACACAGAGTCATGTCAACAGACTGTAATATGAATATAACTGGAGGTCACTTTGAGAAACCACAAACGATGCAATTTCAGCGTTATAAAAATATTGTTTACTTTATCAAAAGAAAAATAGCATGTGCCTCTGAGCATTTTCTCATAGGCTTCTATACAATCTGAATGATGTTGGCCCCCTGCTGGCTATTAGACAGAATGCAGGTTATAAAGTACTTCTGCATTGGCTTCAATTTCAGACCCAGATCCATTTCTTTTAAATATGAAATGCTCTTGAAGCGTACCATGAGCGGAACAAATACAAATTAAATTAAATGAAAGCTGTATTTGAAAAGTCAAAGAACCATCAAAGTTAGCGTAACATAGACATCTACTTAATTTTGAGAGAGAACATCTTTTTGTTGAGATTTCTTCCACAAAACCCAAAATACCAACCTCTATAAACTAGAACTAGAAGAAAACATGGCAACCTATCCAACATTTGGACCAAAGAACTGAACAACCAAAAGCCCTGCCGCTAGCTTTGCAATACAATGCACTTTTAGCAGTCTTTAACAGTGCTTGTGTTGCCTTGTTTCAAAACAGTCGCACACATGATGTAGTCAGGACATTATTAGAAATAAATGAAAAATCCCATGTGATGGATTGACACGCGCCAGGATCAAAGTCTTTTCTTCAATGTAATCAAATAGCATAAAGAAAACAACTGGGTATCATGAACTCTGATTCACCACCACCACTAACTACAGTCAGAGAATTGTCTGGACATTTCAGGGCCAGTTTGCTGCAGAAATGGGTCAAGAGCATCACATCCTCAGTGTCAGTGACCTCAGAGAACGACTCAATGTTATGAGGATGCTGCTGTAAGAGATGAGGCCGTGTGGAACAGCAGGAGCCCAAATATTTATTTAGTAACAGGAAAGACGGCAGAGAGATAGGAGGCGATGACTGACGCCAAGAGTCACGCATCGCAGTAACCCAGATTCCCTCTGACAGGATGATAGCTGTATGACATGAAGTGTGATGTATTTACAGACAACACTGTTGCTCATTCTGCCTCTTGAGAGTCGGCGTCTTTTTAACCCCGAGGAAATTGGTGAGAATCTGTTTCATTGCCATCAAATCCCCCTTCTGGTGAACAGACAAACGTGTGGTGAGGTCTTAATCTGAGGTGTTCGGTGTCTTTTGTGTGTGTGTGGTGTGTGGTGTGGTGTGTGTGTGTGTCTGTTTATGTGTGGTGTGTGTGTGTGTGTGTCATATTGCAATATCTCATAATCCTTTCTGCTACGTTGCCTTGTGATCTAATTAGGTCTGCCCTGACAAAGCAACGACAACATTAATTAACTGAACTGAGTGTTGCATGCAAACACACACCCATAACAGTTTAAGTGTGTGTGTGTGTGTGTGTGTGTGGTGTGTGTGTGTGTGTGTGTGTGTGTGTGTGTGTGTGTGTGTGTGGTGTGTGGTGTGTGTGTGTGTTGGTCATTGTGCATACAGCATAAACTGCTTTCCTTTATTTAACTTGTCCTTTGCACAGTGTCATAAATGCTGGTTTTTTTTCAGGAGCCCTTGGGCAATGTTACTCATATTAGGGGATTCCCATTCTTTGCTACCCTACAAACAAAAACACTCACACACTCACACACACACACACACAGATAATTTACTATAACGCCTGTTTTAGACACGCTGTCAGAATACATCACATCATCATATGTTGGCTTTATTCTGCTATTAAAGGGACGGTCTATTTATTAACTCGTATTCTCCATCCCATTAATAACAGGTGCAGTTATGCTAACCACCTGCTTCCCAACACACACACACACACACACACACACACACACACACACACACACACACACACACACCACACACACCACACACACACACACAAACACACACCACACACACACACACAACAACACACCACACACACACACACAACACCACACACACACACACACACACACACACACACACCACACACACACACACACACACACACACACACACACACACACACACACAGCGCCAAAGGCATTGACAGAATGAGAGCGCATCGAGGGAGAGTCGCCTTAACACACTCTGCATCAACACCTTCCCACTTACAGACAAGGGCACAAGCAGATGGAGAGGACCCTATGCTGCCTTCATGTGCCGTGGGAAATACTGCAACTATAGGATGAGCATGCATAACCATAGTGAGACTGATGTCTGTCACTAGTTTTAATGTTAACACTGTTTCTGTGGATTTCCCACCATGATGTGTCCCTACTGTGAGATGTTATCATGCTTTAATGTTCAAAACGCTCTTTATTGTTCTCATACTTCCTGTGCTGCAGCACCTCCTTTCACCCTCTGTCTGAAACCAGAGCCCAGTCTGCTCTGATTGGTTATTATTATTATATATAATTATATTGTGAGTGTTAAATGTAACTGTTCCTGAGGTAAACAAAGGAGTCCAATGGAGACGTTTCATGCAGGGGGGGGGGGGGGGGAAGTGTGAGGGAGAGAAACTCCCTCTGAAGGGAACACAGGGATTTTAGCCTTTGCAGACCATTTACATGCACAAAAACCCATATAACACAGTACAGGAAAGGCAAACCCCCAAAAAACACTTCGAAATGAGGATGAAGTAAGTTTGTGGGCCAGAAAATCAAAACAATGACCTAAACGAAGCTACAAAGGGTATACACTTAAGGTTGTTGGGTGAACATCTATGGGTTTGTCACTATTAGGGGCGGTGGTGGCGAAGTCAATAGGGACTTGGCTTTGGTAACTGGAAGGTCACCAGTTCAAGTCCCGGCAAGACCAAATGCTGCCGAGGTGTCCCTGAGCAAGGCACCGTTCCCCACACTGCTCCCCGGGCGCCGTTCAAAATGGCAGCCCACTGCTCCTAACACTAGGATGGGTCAAATGCAGAGAAACTATTTCCCCACGAGGGATTAATAAAAGTCCATCTTAATCTTAATCTAATAAAACCACGTTGAACATTTTACACATATATAATCTGTTCAATATTTTATATTCCATATGTCATGTATGTATATATATTTTCTATTTTATTTTATTTTCATTCTTGTTTATTTCTAGTTTTGTTTTATTGTAAAATGCCTTGTCTTTTATGCTGCTGCAACAAAAACAGTTTCCCAAATTGGGATCACTAAAGTACCATTTTATCTCTTATCTCATTTTATACAGCGATACAAAAATAATTATTTCTCATGATCCAATCCAAAACAATAATCAGTGCAGCTTTAATAATACGATGGATACTTTTTGTTTGTGGGCACTCTAACCCCCAAATGTTTCAATTCAACTTTAATGAAAGTCTGACTGTTGGGACACATTTTGTATCCATATGCTGAATTGGTCATGGTCTATTCCTGATGGAAGCTGATGCTAGCCTGAGGTGTAAAGTGACAGCTGCGTCTGACCCTCACAAAGGCTTTGCAGTGGAGATAAAGGCCCTCTTTCAGATCTGCTAAATTGCACATGTGTCTGTTCCTGTTCAGTTTCAGTGTGTTGCATTTCCTCTGTCTGTTTAAGCATATTTGAGCTTGTCTTTGGTAATCAAACGAGTAATTAGGATGCACCATGCTGCCAGGCCTGCTGAGAGAAATGTTCAGCGTGTCACTTTTTTAAAAAGACCGAGCCGCACGAGCTCAAGAGGAACAGAGGAAATGACAATTGGATTGAAGCTCGGTTTCCTCTGTCGCCGTTTTAAGTGTACCATTAACAGCAAAACAACACAGTCTCACACCCACTAAAACTGTCAGAAATGAGGATATAGACTGAAGTCACATTTCCCCGTTTGCTTATGTGAAATCAAGAGGGAGAAGCATGCATTTTCAGGTCGATTCAGAACCCGCTCTTCGGCATCCATAATGTACGCTGTTGGAGATTTTGATGGCTAGAGACGATTTGTGTTGGCAATATTGAATTATTGCTCAAAATGGATTTGAACTCCAACGCAGCTGCAAACGACAATCACAAGGGGACTGACGGTGTGCTAAACATTTCGCTGATTCCCCACCTTGACGAGAAAACAGGAAATTCATCGCCTTACTGAGTCTATTCCAACCCCAAAGGTGATTAAAACACACTGAGATGACCTAGATACGTAGCAATCAAGATAGGAAGGTGGGAAGCAGAGAGAGACACAGAGAGATACCTCCCACACTGAGAACTCCTGATTCCTCATTAGGAGGAACACCGTGGGATCCATTAAGTACGAAGAGCAATGATTTACTCAATCAAACCTAGTGATTTCGTACCGCACCGTGCTCTATACTCAAAGCCTGTTTTGCATTTGATCAATTGACAAAACGCCTTATTTGGAAGAAACACAAAGTATTGACAATTTGTATTCACAAAATGCCAAACTAATGAGGCTTTTAATTGCCTTTGATTGCTATTGTTCAGGGTATCCTAACAAGGCTGGTTCAAAATTCTGTTTGGCTCAACATCTTGAGAAATGGATGATTGTCGAGTTAAGACTCCCCGGAGCTCCACAGCATCAATAAATTACCAGCAGGATTAATGTGAAGTGTGTATGATAATTCAGTAAAGTAAAGAGGGATTTATCTCCTCTAATCCCTTTTTTATAACTGTCAACCGTGTACAAATTATAAAATGAAACAACCTAGATTGTTAATATGCAGATATTCTTGGCCAGCAGAAACAACTTGGAAACATATCACTGACATTTATTCAGTTTTAAAGGGGCCCTATTATGCTAATTTTCAGGTTCATATTTGTGTGTTGTGCCTCTTATGTGACATGTCTCCATGCTTTAATGATCAAAAGGTCTTTATTTTTTCTCATACTGCACTGGCTTCCAGTTCGGTTCTGAATTGATTTTAAAATGCTTTTATTTGTTTTCAAAGCCCTAAATGGGCTGGCTCCGGCCTATGTAGCCAAACTCCTCCATCGCTACACCCCAGGCAGAGCTTTAAGGTCTGCTGACCAGCTGTTGCTGATAGTGCCCAAGACCAGGCTCAAAACCAGAGGGCATCGAGCCTTCGCAGCGGCTAGCCCCAGGCTCTGGAACAGTCTGCCCCTCCATGTGAGGTCGGCCCAGACACTAGGGTTTTTTAAATCCTCACTAAAAGCACACTTCTTCTCCCTGGCCTTCTAGTCAGAGCGGAGCATGACACCTGACCCTGTGTTATTGTTTTTTATATTTCTGTTGTAAATGATTGTCTTTTATTGTGATTGTAGTAATGTGTTTTTATTACATGTACAGCACTTTGGCTAGACCAAAAATCGCTTTTAAATGTGCTATATAAATAAAACCTGATTTGATTTAGTGCGTCTACCGTTTGGCGCGGGGCAGGTATTTTAGCAATAACGTTTTGCAAACAGAACGAGAGCAGTAAGAGTGAATGAAAACAGTAAAGGTGGGGTTGAGCTGCAGAACTGTGTGATATCTCCCCGGCTTGTTCAAACATGACACAATGTTATTTGATCCTTCGTTACTATAGAAATATGGATTATAACAGCTCTCACAGCTCATATGCAAACTGTGAAGATGGGAATCATTAGGGTACTAAGTCCATTATGAGCAGATGGTCAGACAGGAGCCTCATCTGTCTGTACTCTGCTCTTCTTCTTCAAACAACAATCAAACCAGAGTGTGGATGAAGAAAATCACTGATTCACAAGAGACTAATTCATTGACATTGAGAAGTGTTAACTCATTTAATTTTGCGATTGCTGATAATTGTCAATATACAGTAGTTAAGTGCATTTCTAAAATATATATATTTGACATATGATTTCTTTAAATTACTATTTCTATTTAGGATTCTTTATGAAAGACAGCCCTTATCCAAGCTGAGGAAACAGGTTCAGTTTGCCTGCAAATACAAAGACAGGCTCTGACTTGTCTCTGGTTTGAACTTTAATACGTGCCACCCTGAGAGCACCCAGAACACTAATCCAAACGTCTCACCTTTGAGCAGGTAGCTGGTTTCAAATGGAAAATTACTCACTTTTTGGGCCCCTTTTTAGCTTCACCCGAGGCGTTAGGTCTAATCCTCTGAAGTTCACCTCTATTACTGTTCAGGAGGTCACACCAGTGGAGTGCGTCAGGTGCTTCAGAGCTGGAGACAGGTGGCAGACAGTACATGTAATCCTGAACCAAACATACACACACCTGACAGCCACTGTATATCCACTGTAAAGCTTAACACCTCTATATTTGGTTTAGGGGTTTAAACGTACAGAGGACAGACGGTTAACCTAATCCAGCACCAACAGAAGTACATGTGCACCACCCAGTGTTGAGGAGAAGAAGCCCATGTTAATGAAGAAATAAGAGCCTCAGACACTCAGTATAGGATTTAGAAGATCCATGAACCGTGTGAGGGTAATTAGAGACAGATACTAGAGTCTTCTGAGAATTAGCAGCTTTTAAAGGAATAGTTTGGATTGTTTTGTAGTGGGGTTGTATGAGGTGTCGGTGTATTGGCATGCCACCAGTTTGAAGAAACAGATAAAGGAAATCCAAGCCATGTTGTGTTGTTTACATGGGTTGCACCAAAATGTCATCCAACTTAAAATCCTCAGTACCAGTGTAATTCTAATCTGCACTATATTTGGAATAGTTTCAACTGCTTTAATGTGCTATCGCCAGCCTTCTCCAACGAGGAACTGAAACACTGAATATAGGCTTCAAAGCAACCAGACTCCATCGACAAAGCAGTCATTTTACCGTGTAGAACACAGGAAATGGTGGTGTAAGGCTGCCTTCAATAGTTACATGTGTCTGTGTCATATTTTATGTTTTAAAGCATGTGTTTCCTTCTCACTACCTCTTTTGTATCAACGAGTTAACTGATGACCCCTGTTTTAGTGACATTTAATGGATATTTCCTGGTAAATATTCAATGACAGTGACAAACAAGTCTGTGTGAAAACCTAAAAAGTGAAAGTAACACTCGTAAAAACGAGCAATTTAGAAGAATTCTGAGCAGAATATTTGCTGTGAATATTGCAGGGGGAACTTTTAATAATCTCTTTGTATTTCGCTTTTTTGTTGTTGAATTTCAAACTAATCTTAGACATGTTGTCTTTCTTTTGAAAAATGCTGTGTTTTTGTTCTCCCTGGCACTTCTTCTATTGATCTAATAACTTTTCTACCTAAAACACTTTTAGTCAAAAAGCTCTTGCGACCCCTAGTGGGGGTAGAGACCCTCATGTTGGGATCCACTGTTGTAAATGGTTCGAATTCAGCAAAGTCCCACAATATTACAAACAAACGACAACAGCAGACAAAAAACGCGTGTGTTCTGCAAAGTACAATTAGTGTTTTTCTCAATGGAGTCTGGTGTATTTCAGGCGAGCATAGATAACAGCTTACAGAATGTGTGACAGACTATGGATAAGTAGCTAACCCCACTACAAAACAAACTGTTCCTTTAAAAGCTGAATATTACTCTTAGGACTTGTGGAGACCAACACATAGGATAAGGGATTATTAGACTTACATTCAGCCGTTGGCCCGTAAAACGACTTCATCTGAAAGGGTATATAATAAACAGTTTGCATACATTATGAAAACTATGTAGAATAACAATGGGTGATTTATGAGTTTAGAGCAGAGATGGGGTCGTTACTAAAAAAAAGTTATATATTACATATTACTTTAAAAAAAAGTAATATATTACACTACTTCGTTACTCTACATAAAGTAATTCGTTACTTTACTCGTTACTTTACTCGCAGGGCCTACAGGCAGATCACGCAGACTGCTAAAGTTTCAAATGTTCTCTTTAGTTCAGTTTCCATTGTCGCATAAGACTGATCCAGATCAGCTCCTGAATGTTTTCATATCTGACCATGGCTGTCCTCTGTCTCCTGCTATCTGTATATTTTGCGCAGTCTATCTCTGCTCACGCTGTTGCGTCAGCGTGTTCTCCTGCGTGTTGGCCATGTGTTGCACTGGAGCCAGACTGGAGCACACCGCAAAGACTTCAGCCGAGCACGTACGAACTGCGCATGCTTAAGTAGCAATAACTCTCCTTACCAGCAGGCGGCGGTAGTGTGTATTCGTCATTCAAAACAGGCAACAACCGGAAAACAGAGAAGAAGAACAGACTACGTGTGTGATATAAATAAACAACAGCTATGTGCGTTAGCTTCACCTTAGCATGTGTTCTTTGCAGGTGTTGTTGAGGTTTGATTATGACTGATTTTAGAAAGTAACGAAGTAACGCGTGTCGGGGCAATGTTAGTAACTGTAGTGTGTGATTACTTTGTAACGCGTTATACCCAACTCTGGTTTAGAGTTACACGAAATGTATTAAAGGTCCCATGTCATGCTTTTCCGGTTATTACCCGTCCCCTTGTGTGTTATGAAGCTTTTTCTGCATGTAAACGGTCTGCGGAGTCACAAACCCTCAAAGTACACCCTGTAGCGAGTAAAACTCGAACACAGAAAATACCTGTCTATGCTGCCCCAGAACGCCTCGTTGTACATTTTTCTTTTTCCATTTTTTATTCTTCCTGGATATAGTGACATGACCAAACCCAAATGGACCCATTGGTCCGTGGAGACACACACACACGAAACTGTGACACACTGGGGGGCTGGTGGAGCCTCGCTGATGGGGGTGCTGCAGCCCCCTTAGCAATTGCAAATACTGACTTGAGCCCCACCACTGTATGGGTTAGCCCTACCATAGATTACCCAACAAAAATACTCTGGCGCCGCCACTGTATACAGAGGTGCTGTGTGAGAAACCAATGTGAGTTTGGAAGATTGCACAATATAAATCTATTCTAGTCAACAATGGAATTATGATCAGTAGAAATGGCCATGACATGGGACCTTTAATGTAGCTCTGAGCACCCTTATTTTTCACTGTCAATTCAAAAAAACACCCACTGACTGGCAGTTTTAAAATGTTTATTAAAAAATAAAATAGAAAAAAATATATTTACATACAAATGTCAAAAAACCAACCAAAAAAAAAACCAACCACAAGCTGGGCAGTGGTTCCCTCTGTCCACCGGTAGCTTAGTGTGCATTCAGAGGGCCACTGCTCACAGGAATCAGCCAGGACAAAGAGGGGCTGCCGCTCTCTCTAAACAGCAGCCACCAGTTTAAAATCCCTCATTGTGTTGCAACGAGGGGTCGTATATCACTGCATCCACGTGTACGTGTGCACGCTAAAATCTCAACGGCCCCGGCTGTCTCTCTGATGCTTCCATTACCCGGCGTTAACACTTATCTGGAGAATCAGAGCACAAGCTAAACCGCTGAGAATTTAATCCATACAGACTTCTTCGGATACTGCATGTCAAGTCTTTGCTGTGGAGATGCTGGCAACTAATCTGTCAACAACTGTCTTTTACCAATTTTATTGCCAGCCTCTTAATCAATGCTTGTTCTAATCTCTAAAAGCTAACATGGCTGCAGTTTGAAACTACATCCTGGTTCTTATCCAATTTAATTAAGGGCTAGGATTTCATGTAACTGAGCGTTTCATGCACCAAAGCGATGATGGAAGATGTTTTTATGTCAAATAATTGAATGAATGGGGTTTCTTAAGGTAGAGTTGATGATTAGCTCATCATCTGCGGTCAAATCAGAAGCCTTCATTTGAGAACTGATGCCAGGAGCAGTTTTGACTGACGGACAGAGTTGCCATGGTTTTAAAAGAGAAAAGGTAAACGTAAATATTTTAACAGCACTGTAGAATAGTTTTTGGACACTTTCTGAAGTGCACCTGCAGAGGGCCAGTCGCTCTCTGGGTGTACCTGCTCATGAACCGTCTAATTTATTAAAAATAAAAAAAACTTGGTGTCAAGTCATGAGTCTCGATACTTTCTCACACACGTTTCACTTCGTCACGCACTACACAGACCATTGACATTAACATCCTCCATTCCTTACATTTGACTGATAGATGTAGAAAACTAGACTTTGAAACGTTTTGGGGCCTTCATACAAACACAACAATGGGGGGGGGGGGGGGGGGGGGGTTCACATGAGATGGCTTACGAGTCTTGACAGTCAGTAACATCAGTCCAACAAGCAGTGTTTGTCATGTGGAGGAAAAAAAGACCCAAAGGGAGAGACAAGAGTTGACAATAATCTGAATAATCCACTTGCATAGTAATAACACCAGCGTGTGTGTCGTGTTCGGGGCGAGTCACAGCCTTCGACAGTGTGTGTCTCACAGGAAACGACGAACACACACTCCAAGTAAACACAAAGAAAGGCATTGCAAACAATTAGCGGAAGTACCTGGCAATCAAATATACACAAGATTCCTGAACGGAATCAAAATATAATTCCCTTTCACTGGGGTCATTGGTTCAGGACGACCCCCCTCCTCCTCCTCTCCTTCATCTCCTTTGTCTGGGAGCATAGAGGGGAAATCTTATCGTGAGCATCTTAGTGTTGGTCTGCACTCTTTTACAGCTGCGGACAAGGGCTGGCCTCAGCACTGGGATCAGTTTTCCAACAAATACGTCCCTCGACCAGAGAGACTACGAGGATTTCTCTGTGGCCCTCTTTCACTAATCTTAAATCAGACACGCTGTTGCTTTCTTGGTCGCAACCCTCTTACAACATGTCATAAAAAGAGACAAGCAAAAAAAGAGGACATAAGTTTAACAGGCCGAAATTCTCCAATGTATGGAAACGTTCCCTTAAAAATCCCCTCTGAGAGAAATGGCCAACCGATCCACACTTACGGAGAGAGAAAACACACAATCTCAAGGTGGCACTGCTAAATCTGCTCTTATAGACCAAATCAGAATTACACCCTCTCCTCTTGTTTTTCAGGATTTCCCATGTTGCAATTTCCCATCACCCTACTTCCCTCCAGGATGCCTTAGACCAACTGGGCTGAGGAACAAAACTTCCAGGAGGAATTCCTTGTTAACCTCGCCCCTTTCCCACAAGACGGACGAAGGAAAGTGGAAGGAATATAAAGGAAAAAGCTCCGTATCCCTTTAAACAGAGAGAAGAGAAGGAGGAGGGGGGTCTGAACGGGGGTCCATCTCAACCTGATCAAACACAGCGCACACACTCACATAAACAACTATGGTACACACACACTCCAGAGAGGCTGCCCCAGGAAAGGATTCGTAAACACAATTTTAAAACTCTACAAAAATAATACAACTGTATAAAAATGCCTTTACATATAAACACACAAAATTAAATAAGCATTTACTTTAGTTCCCGAAAGAAAAATAACATTATTGCACAAATGAAACGTTTGTTCTTAAGAGTATAAACTGTAAAAAAATATAAAAAAAGAACCAGAGGCAGCTTGGCTGCAGATGAGGTCAGGTGACCTTGGCAACGGCGTCACCACCAAGTCAGTCAAGAATTAACAAAACAATAACAGTGAGAGACCTGAAACCAAGATGAGGAAGAAATACTGAAGGGACCATAATACTGAAAACCTAAAAGAAGTCATGCAGAAATGGAAAGGTAGAGATTTTAGGAAGAAGATGCTGAGGGCTGTCGTTCTGTGTGGCGGCAGCCCGGGGTGAAACTGCTGGTCCTCGGTCCGTCCTCCTCAGAGACCGACGGGGGTTTGCATCCAGAGAAAAGGGAGCAGAAGGAGGGGGGGGGGGGGGGGGGGAGTGGTCTCTATCTGCTGAGGCTAACCGGGAGGCTCTCCCTCTTCCTGCGCCGCCACGTGTTGCGTTGATACTGTGTGTGAGAGTGAGTGTGTCCGCGGTTCACCAGCACGGGGTTGCTGACCAGCGGAGGGTTGTGGAAGCCCTTCACGTTGAACTTGATGCCATTCTGAGGAAAGGGGGGGGGGGCGATTAGAGAAGAGAGACAATTAATAAATACCTCTAATATATTGACTGATGTTGCACAGGCCAAGAAATTACATTTAAAAAAAATATTCACTTCTAGACCTGGTATGTTTTTCTTGAATAAAACATTATTTAATATTAGTCATACTTGAATAAGCCAGCAAGCTATAAGGACTAAACCAAATGAAGCTCTAATCGATCATGTCCCTATTTTTGAGTGTGTGTGTATGAGACAAAGTTTGCCTTGATGGTGCGTTTGAGTTTGAATGTGTGTGTGTGTGAGACAAAGTTTGCCTTGTTGGTACGTTTGTGTGTGTTTGTGTGTGTGAGACAAAGTTTGCCTTGATGGTGCGTTTGAGTGTGTGTGTGTGTGGCATCCGGCTCCTACCTTGTGTGTGTGGCTGGAGAGAGGCAGGGGGCAGGAGGGGGCGGGGGCATGAGCGTGGGGGTGCATGTGGAAGAAGGGGGGGAGTCCGGTGTCTATACACACCTGTCTGCCAGGTATGGAGTGCATTGCTAGACCACCGGGCAGCTGGACGCGAGCCTGGGGGACGGAGGGGGAAATGATTCGTTACGGGGGGAGCAACATCATCTAGCAGGGTTTCTAGACCATGTTAAACATCAAATTAAAGTACTTTCAATGCACAATTCCTTCAAATTCAAAGACCTAACAAGGCAAAATTGAGGCACTAATCAAGGTAATAACATCCTTAAAGAGCCTGTGACACGAGTTTCCCCCATCATCCAAACCCATCAATTTGAGTAAATATTGTCCCGTTGAAAACCGTTACTGAACTGATTTTGGATATTTGTACTTTGATAACCATTAATCTGCCTTCAATGTTGACATTTTCTGGATCTTCTCGGGGATTCTTCAAGTCCCGCCAAATGATGCGTGACGTCATTGCGGGCACAGCGCTCCAGCTGCACCGTTCAGGATCCCAGCTTCTGCATGTAAACCTTTATATATATACAGTCAGATGTAAACGCACGACGGTGCACACAGCAGCAAGCTCAGACAGCGAGGACAGGTTAATTTTGAACGTGTCTGAGAGCTCATATGAGGCTGAAGGATCGCTTTATGTTGTATCTGTTAGAAGTTTAGGAATGAGGTGCGTCAATATGGGCGATCATATGGTCATGTAGCCAGTGGTGGAATGGGACTAAAATCATCCCGGGACTCTCGACCGGCCCACTTCGGTACCGCTAGTAAATTGTCAACGGGGGGAGCGGGGGATGTCAGGGGCGGCGGGTGCTGTAGATAGTAAATGTAAATATGTAAATATTTGTGTCACTGCATCCTGGTAAAATACAAATATAATGTATAATGTCTGTGTCTTTGACATTAGCGCTGCTAGCCACCTGTGCCCTGTACTACGAAGCCAGTTCAACAGACCCTGGATATGTTTGAGTAACAAACAAACTAACAACAACAAACTAACAAACGAGATCTCGCTAAGCGGTCCTACGACGCTGGTTATCAACTCGGTAAATCAAGCCAGGGTTTCTCTCTCCAGCTGAGAGCGCGTTCACGTCTAAGACACGAGTGGATCTGACTTTAATTACATTTGTCTCGAGTGTTTCGTCAACATAATGTGTTAAATAATACTTCTGCATACAGTCTGTGACACTGAGTGTTGCACGACCAGATACGGCTCAGCTGACTCAGATCAGGAAATATATGATATATTATGATATTATATGATCGATGATCTGATTGATGATGTGATATCAGTGTGATATGAATGATAAGTGCGACACGTCGGCGTCTTCTCTGCATACGGCAGTTTAAACTGTATTTCCTTTATCCTGTAATATGACTTGAGAGATTTAAACTCCGCACACTGAGTTGATCTCTGTTCTATAGACGCTGGAGGCGGGCAGCGTCAGGTAAAAGAAGTTATTTAGCCTTCTCAAACCTGAGCCTCACGCGCCGCCTATGGGGGATGTGCTAGTTACTTATCCGACCGGCCCACTTCGGTACCGGCCCATCGGGATTCGTCCCGATGGCCAGTCCGCCACTGCACCCAGCCCACGTAAACTGTCAACGGGGGCAGCCTCGCTGCGGGGAAACGGTGGACCTCGTGTCCCGATCGGAGTGGGAATAATAATAATAATCCGTGCATTTTATCCATTAATTTCCCCATCATTGTGGTAAAAAAACCACACGTTTAATCCACGTTGGTGTACTACAACTACAAAAAGCATCGGTTTGTTTTCTCATCAGGAAATGCAGACCGGCACAAACAAACGATTTTTAATCATCATCCTCACGATCATTTAATGTATCATATGTTCGCCGAATTGACATGAAAGCACTAATAAATGTAGTTTAATCCACTTGAGTTTACAACTACAAAAATAATCGATTTGTTTTTATATCACATCCGACGGGAGGAAATTCAGTAGCTCTCACTACCGATTTTTACAATGTAATCATCATCTTCACCACGATCATTTATGTTTATGTCGCCGAATTGACATGAAAGCACTGACGAATATGAATATACTGTAGTCAACTTCATTAAAACGTTATTAACGTGCCTAAACTCAGTAATTCACCATTTCTACGCATGACACAACACACTTTGTCCGTGTTTGGCTCTCTCGCTGCACAGTGAAGCGTTCCCGCATTGACGTCACTTCCGGCTTCCCCCAAAACTTCAAAATGAGTCGAAGGAATTTCCCGCGATGTTCGAAATTATTGATATTTAACGGAACGGTATCGCTTTTTCTTTTTTAAACTGACGGTTCGAGATATCAATAACTTTTACTGATATAAGTCCAATCATGTTTTTGTTCAGAAACTTTAATTCTCGTTCAAATTCAAAGACCTTCAAGCATTAAGGGACCTTAGGAACCATGGCTAGCTATTCTTTAAAACGTTTTGCTTTCCCACTTTGGGATTTTTATATTCTAATCTATATCATTGAGAAGATATTTTGGACACATTCATTGCAATTAAATCACAGCAACATATGTTCATTTTGGGTTCATCTCACTGAAGTAACCAAAATGGATTCACTGCTTTTGGTCTACGTTAAGTGTCACCCCTGGTGGCTGTAGCATACCCAGCATGCCTACCTGTGAGCCTGGATGCAGGAGGAGGTGGTGCCCCCCCATGCCATGCTTCATGTTGAGGCATGGGGGCAGAGCTAGCCCCATAGGCGGGAAAGACGGGAAAGGTGGCATGGTGGGTGGAGGGACGGGACACGGCAGCGCTGAGTCCGAGTCCTTTCAAACGACACCAAAAAGAAGAGATAATGAGTATGTCACTCCTGCACGTCTCCGTTTAAATACCACAGTGTAATTAGATCCAACGGGACGTGCTTCTGTTTGATAGGTTGGAGAGTATGAAAAAGGTTACGCTGCATGTAGCTTCATCAGGGGGTGGCAGTGTTTATACATTATGATGGATGTCAAGTGGTTCATCACATCAAATTGTAGTTGTGTATATCATAGAGGTAAAACTGGTTAGGCAACGGTTAGTCTTTGATGTTTCATACCATCACCATAGCACCACCAGTGTTGTCTGCAGACATCATTATATATACGGGATTTATTTTAAATGACAAATATTGTATCGTAAGGTGTGTTAAGACCAAGTGTGTAGCACATTTTTCAGAAGGAGCACAGAAATTCAATGCAAAGACGGAAATACTCCCAAAACATGACAGTGACTATCATTTGAGTGCTTCTACAGTTTGTGTGTTTGTGCTTTCTTACGTTGTCTGATCCCGACAGTGAGGAGACGGAGGAGGCCGAGGAGTGCTGCTGGGGGCTGGAGATGGACATGGGGGAGTCTGCGCTGTGGGGAGACCCCGAGTCCCTCTGCTGCTCCTCCAGCCCGACCCCCCCACTGGGCTCTGGCTCCTTGGGAGGGGAAACTGCAAACAACAAATAAGACATTTAACGAATTATACATAAAACGTTTTTGGGTAAAATGTATGAACTTTTTAAAATACATTTCTTCTTAAAACTCAATAAAAAGATTAGATTTGAACAAAAAAACATTTATAGGCATAACATTATTTACTCTGTACTCCCCCTACAGTCTTAATGACGTACAGCACTCTTCCCTCATCGTTATAAAATGTCATATTAAAGTCTGAGGGATCGTACCTCTGTTGTCTGTTCGCACCAGATCCCTGCCCCCCCACTTCTTAATGATCCATTCCCTGTAGTCGATCACTTCCTGGGTCAACCTGATGATCCTCCCCATGGTGCTGCAGGACGGCGAAACAGATGGGTTTTAAAGAAAGAGCACAACTTTTATCCAGGGTATCTTTTTCTAACTGTTGAATGGATTGAGTAGAAACCTTTCAGAGTCTTTGTTGGGGTACGAGCGAGCGAGCGGGGACACGGCGTGACTCAGGACGATGTAGGCATAGTCGAACACCTGCTTGACGTGCATGGCACCATAGGAGCCCCTCCCCACATCATTACCTGCATGGAGCAAAGACATACACAACAACACAATAGTTAATATTTATGGGGAAAGATGGCTAAGTAAGCTGTGTGCCACTCAAGCTTTAATTTGGTTATTCTTAACTCCACGCTTGCTGTTAGACTCACTCAAAATCATTAGTTTGGTTTATGTAGTGCTGTATTGAACTCAGGGATCAACTTCAAACATTTGCCAAACTGTGTGAACCATTGACATTAAAGCCATTATGCAGATTTGTTAAAAAGGTTAGCATCTTTCAAATGATGTAATGGCATAGGGTTGTCTATGTACACATCTCTAACATCCAGGTGCTGTCTATGCGTTTCTTTTATTACTCTGTGTGCCATCTTTATTTTTTTAAACTACCACCAGATGTCCCCAAAATGAGGAATTTTCAAATCCTGATACATTGTATAAAATGATATGAACACGTGTGCTCATATAGGTCAAGTATTCCTGAGTACATTCGGAGGTGGCTGGTGAAAAGGGCACATTTCTACAAGTACACTGAATCTCTAGTAGGTCTATAAAGTCTATCTGTTGATCATGCCTCCTCTTTAAATCAAATAAAAAAATGACATGGCACTGAGTGACACAGTTTTAACACTTTGGTT